>NC_053026.1:271141381-271441381 GCF_003073215.2 Triticum urartu
AAGCTTGTTGTGGAGTTATAAAAAACATCTCCAAATTTTGAGGTAAAATTTTCCCACAAACAAAAGCTTGAATAGCTAAGCAGAATGAAGAAATGCAAAACTCCACTATCAAAATAATACGGATTATTAATTTCACTTCGGGACGCGAGAAGAAAACATACTTGCGCTCCTCCAACAAGAATCTTGATGAACACTTGAAGAATGAATTAAATCCTTAACAAAGCACCGTGAAGAACTCTGGTAACAAAAGGATGATGAGATAGAAATGAAGGATGAAAATAATAAGATGGAAGCCTTGCGATGATTTAGACGGGGGTTCACGATGAGACAACCGAGAAAACTTTGAGCTCCGGACAAGAAAGATGAACAACTTGAAACCGAGAATTGATATCATGAACAAACTCTGGCAGAAGGAATTAAATCACCTCGATGAAATAAGAATAAGAATTATGATATGCTTATCCTTCGTCAACTTATATTGATGGCACATAATGGATTTGCATACTACTTATTCTCATTTAAGGAGATTAAGGGGCGATATAGCGCAAAATTTGAAAAAGCCTTCATGAACCACCAGTAGGATTGGAAAGAACAAATGAATTGACACGATAACAAAGGAATATTAATGTTGAACGAACCACCATAAGAATTTTAAAATGAAAAAAGAAAGAGAATTCCTCGTCGGGAAGAATTAGAAAAGCATGAATGATAGCTAGAACGTGCGAACGGAGAATTCTTCTGGAGTGATGTCCACCGGTGAAACAAAACGGAAAACAACTCCTGACGTACTCCGGATGGGTAAGAAAAGAATATCTAACAAACGGAATAGTTTGAGAGGATAACATGAAGCTAGAACCACGAATCTTCGAGAGAACGGACAAGATTTAGAGGAAAACTCTTCTTCAGTCTTCAAATGCTACTAATGAAGACAAGGAACAGCACCAAAATTGTTGAGATACTCCGGGAAAATGAAAAGAGAAATTGAACCGGTCATGAAAGAATTTGAAAGCGATCTTGGAGAAGGCATATGATTGATGGAATCCATACTTACGTCAAACTTCGAAAAGAATTTGAGAATAGCTCCAGGAAAATTAGAAGAGTGAGATAAGATCCTGGGAAAAGACCTATAGGGTAGGACCCACTGAAAACACAACAACGTTGGAAAGAATTGTTGGAGAGAGAGCTGATGCATCGGAACAGCTAAAAGACTTGAATGAGGTGACAACCTCGAAATAATTGAAGGCAAACACGAATCTTCTGAGATGTCTTGAGCACTCGGGGAGGATAAACTGGTGAGACGCGAACGAGCAAGGGGAAACACTTGAGTCGAGGCAAGTAATATGATCAAGAACGAAATATTTGAATTGGATCCACCGAGAAGGAAAACGAGAGGAACAATGATGAACTAGATGAGAATTCACTGGTTGAGACAATTGAGGAAAGACTGAAGATGCTCGCATGAATGAAATTGATGCTCGAAAAGAGGCTCAGACTTCGGGAAGAAAACGGGTGGGAGGGCGGGAAAAACAAAGGCAAGTTGGAATGGGGAACCGACGAATAACTTGAAGAGAAAAGCACCAGTTGAAATAATTGAGGAAAGAATGCAAAGGCTTCGCACGAGTAGGATGGATACTCGATTACGGACTCCGGCTCCGAGAAGAAAAAGGGGGGGGGGGGGGGGGGAAAAAAAGTAGACAACTTTGGACGGGGAAACAACGTCGTTGAGAAAGAACTGAGGATTGATCTTGCAAAAGACGAAGAGGGTCGTATCAACTCGAAGAGAAGCACCGGATGAAAAGAGCTGGCATCACAACGATTGGAAAACTAACTACGTGATCCTAAAGAAAAAATTTGTAGGGGAAGAGGAGTAGTCAAAACACCTACGTCCAGATTTCTCAAAAAAGCGATGAAGGGGCTGAGGAGTAAAAAGAATTCCAACTCTCTGATATAACTAGACTCTGAAAAAGTTTTTCTTCTAGACTCGACAATGGCCAGCTACGAACAATCAAGGGGGGCTCCTATGGTCGGTCGAGGCTCTGATACCAACTTGTCACGCCCAATATGCGATCCTATCTGAGAGGAACTCGAAGGTCCCACCAAGGATAGAGCCGCATATTGAAACACTTTTGCAAGGTGGATATCATTACATCATACCATTACTGTCGGATTCCGGGCTCCGCAAAACCCTTAAGATTCAAACACTGGGGCGTGACGAAGATCTCTCCCACTACACGTCTACCTAGCGCCTCGCTCTTCTCCTGGTGATGGGAATGGAATGCACGCAAGCAAACAAGTAGAGCACACAAGTGTTTACCCAGGTTCAGGCCACCTTGTGGTGTAAAACTCTACGTCCTGCTTTAGTGTATTGGCCTCGCGAGGGCTCGAGTATGAACAAGTACAGTGGTTTCCTGAGCTCAGGAAGCAAGCTCGAGAGGGGTGAGGAAGCGGATGTTCTTTCTCCTTTGCTATGCTAAGTCCCAATGGGTTGGTCCTCCCCTATGCTAGGAACCCTAGCTAATTATATACACGGCCAGGGTCCTCTTCCCCCGAAATGTTTAGGTGGGAAGGGAATCCCACAACGGCCATTTGAGCGGGAACACAAGGACGCTCATATCCTGACAAAAGGTGGTCTTCGCCTGCAAAGAGGGCAGGCGGTGACGCCGTGGTGGGCTCGGCGATGACATCCTTCTTGCCGTCCTTGTAGTCTTCGGTCTTGTTGCACCAATGGGGAAACCTTTGTCTCGCCCCTCGGGAACCTGCGCCTGCACGGTCTCCTTTGCACCGATATGGAAACTGCGCCCGCTGGCGCGCGCTGGCACCCGCTCGCATGGTTCGTCATGACTTGCGTCACTGCCTCCTCTTGAGGCAGCCCTTGCCTTGAGATCTCCGCCCTCCCGAAGCAGCCTAGCTGAGGCCACTCTTGGGAGATTTCTTGGTTGCCCCTCTGGAGCAGCCTAGGTGAGGCCGCTCCCTGAGGAGGTCTTGGTCATTCTCCTTGCTAGGGCTGGCCCCCTCGCGAGGGTCTTGAGCAGCTGGTCGATCAGCTGGGCCCTACCGGGCCGTACCAGGAACGCGACGTGGGCCGCAGACAGGCAAGTCTGGGTACCCTGGTTCCCAGTACGCCGACAGTAGCCCCCGAGCCCAAGGCGCGCACGGAGTTGGCTTCTGGGTGAAGCCTGGCCGAGGACGAAGCACCGCGGGCCCCAAAGTTTGCGGGCCAGGCTAGCGCATGACAGTTGGATGGGACGTGACGACTCCACTCCCCATGCAGCCTTGGTAACCGTGTGATTTGACCATTGCACAGACGATAAGCGGCTCCCCTTCCGTCGCTCCTGTCTTCCTTCCTCCCCATCGCCTTCTTCTTCTCCTTGCTTCCTTTGTCTCCTGCCCTCACTGCCATGCCGTGCCGGGCAAGGAAGAGGGTAATCGGTGCGGCTGCGCCGCCGTCGCCGGGCCACGAGTCGGCACTCGGCAGCTCCTCTGTGGTGAACCAAGAGGGCATGGACAAGGTCCGCCATGCCCTGGCCGATGAATCCAACGAGTGGGGACCAACCAAGGCCGGGCCTGCCTCCAGGCTGGTGCTAGAGATGAACGCCATCGACATCCAGCTTCATCTCCATGCCATCTTCGCCAGTCATGTCCCCCGTTTCTCCGAGTTCTTTAATGTGGTGCTCACGCATTACCAGGTCTTGGCGTTGCATCTGGATCCTAGGTCCATCGTCCTCCTCTCCGGCTTCGCGTTCCTGTGCGAAGTCTACATCGGCAATCCTCCATCCATGGCCCTGCTTCGCCACTTCTTCGCCCTCCGTCTGGTTGACGGGGGGAAGCTCTCGGGATGTGTGTCGCTGCGCGCGGTGGAGGCAACCACAGCCTCCGGGATTGACTTCACGGTCCGCCCGGCCACGGCGGGGTTCCGTCGACAATGGGTGTATGTCGATGCCACTACACACAGCTAAGGATGGCAATAGGTCGGGTTTGGATCGGGTTGAACAATATCAAATCCATATCCATATCCATGAAGACAGTCTTTGCCTGCCCATGAAAAAACCCATGGATGAAAAATTGTGTCCATGTCCAAATCCGATGGATATCCATATCCACTGGATATCCATTGGGTCCTCTCGAGACATATAAATAAAACTTAACACAATATTAACATAAACTCTTCCATTCTTCACCTCGTGGCAAGCTAGGCTTCACTTGTGGTAAATCAACATCCAGTAACAACCTAGGATCATTTAGTATTTTTCTAATAGATGAGAATGATGTGTCATTTAAGAAGGAGATAAAAATTAGGGAAGGGGTGTTGGAGTATGTTACAGAGGGGATTGACTATCAACTTATAAAAGTGACGATGGGGATTCTGTGATTTCTTATGCATGTTTTAGATAAAAAAGTGTAAAATTGTCGTGGGACATGTGAACGTGGGGCAGGGATGGCAAATTTTTCCCATTAAGTCATACTATCGGGTTGGGTTTGGGTATATACATGGGTACAAGATTATATCCATGCCCTACCCCCGAACAATTGGGTCGGGTTTGGGCGCCGCCCATGGACACAAAAGCATATCCAAACCCTATCCATTCGAGTCGGATATCGATGGATATCCATGTCCATGGATAAAATTGCCATCCTTACACACAGCCCTCTGCTTGAGCTTCCTCGCGCGCCCGCGGAGCCGAGCTCGGGATGGGGGCATGAGGCCCTCTCGGACCCATGGGCGGAGCGAGTCTGGCGCCGCCTGGCTAGCCTTAGGGAGAGCTGGCTGACCCTGGGGATGGTGGTGCGGGATTTCCTCGTCGTGCGCATCGTCCCGCTCCAGCGCCACTCTCGGTCGATGTGGACCCTTTCCAAGTCGGGGGATCCGATGTGCCTGCAATGGAAACCGCTTCCTCCCGAGACGCTCCACAAAATGTTGCTGTTGATCGTTGGTGAAGTGCCCGGGGTGTGCTCCGCCTACACGACTCCTTTGTGCTTGGCTCCCGTGTCCGGGAGGGCTTATGCTGAGAAGATGCCCCGCTTCGACGCGTGGGGGCTGCTGCCAAAGGGCGTCTCCGGACCTCGTGACAACCCTCTAGAGGTGGTGCCAGGGCTCACGAGCCCGTCATTTCTCCTGGCGACAAATGCGTCCGGTGGCGCTGCTGATGCCCGGTCCACGCCGTCCCCGGATCGGGCAGGCGGGGCACGGGTGTCCCTAGCACGGGAAGCTGATGGTGTGGGGGCGCGGCGGGCACCAGAGGTAGGAGGCGGCGGGGATGCGATGGCCCCTGAGGTTGTTGAAGGGGAGGCCCAGGGTCCCGCCTCCGAGGTAGACGCGGGTGAAGGGCACGCCAGTCTTCGAGGTCACGGGGGACACCGATGACGGGGGCTGCCTAGCCCCCGAAGCCGCGGCCAGCATCGCCAAGCGGGACGCCGACACTCATCGCGGTCATGTCCCTACACAGGGCGCGTCAACTCCTCGCAGCCCCCTGCTGTCCCTCGCGGAGCTAAGCAGGAGGCGGAAGATGCGAAGTAGCTGTGGCACAGCCCCCAGGGCTCTAAAGAGGACGAAGCGGGCGATGCTAAGCAGGTATGTTCTCTTAGTTTCCTTGAACCCTTTTGATGAGGCCTTCCTGATTCCTTGCTCGTCAGGGCCCTCTCCGCGGCGACCGCGAGCCCACCTCAGGACCGTTCTGTAGGGCCCGTGGGTCTTTCTGACAGTGTCCGCCCTTCAGACCACGCCAAGCCCTCGGCGGAGCTCGTGCCGGGACTTCCGTTTGTGAACCGAGCTCCCAGCCCCCGAGTGCTCCTGGGGCAAGGCTGCCTCTAGCAACCTGGGAGCTCACCTCGGGGCCCAGGGCTTGCCTTTATTGTGGACCAGCAGGCCCTCGGGGCGGCCCCGGATGCTACCCGCCTGCATGGCCCGCGTCTTCCCTTCTCATTGGAGGCGCCCTCTGCTCCTGAGGCCAGCTCCCGGGCGCATGCTGATGGCGTGGAGGAGCCTCCTTTGGACGGCCCAGATGTCGTAGATGGGCCCAGTCGTTTTCTGGGTCCTGCGCAACGTTGGAGCGTGGTCCACCAGGGCCTGCTGCGGGAGGTGTCGGATGTCTTGAGGCGCCTCGGGGATGAGGTCGCCGAGGTGGACAAGCGCGTCAGAGCTGAGGACCTGCGCCTCTTGGAGGAGTGGCACAAGGTGAAGACTGTTGTCAACCTGAGCTGGCGGCAGCATGAGGCCGTCTTGGAGAAAGTGGAGGCGTCCCTGGCCACCGCTTACGAAGCGCGCGACCGTGCTTTGGAGGAAGCCCGAGATGCCGATCACCGCCGTGTGGTGGCTGAGGATCATGAACGCAAGCTCGGAGCCTTGAATGCGGCCCTCGAGCGCCAGGTGCAAGCTCGGATGGCCGCCCTTGCCGTGGCTACGGCTGGCGGTGACCCTGCTGGCCTCTTGGCATGGGAGGAGGCGCTGACTCTTGAAGCGATGGAGCTGGGCATGGAGCGTGAGCGCCTGGAGACGATGGAGCACCAGGTGGCCGAGGCCGAGGTCGAGCTGGACGGTCGAGAGGCCAAGGCCGCCCTGGAGATCCGAGTTTTACAGGAAGACTAGCGTGGGAAGCTGGAACTCCACGAGACTCGCTTCGTCGAGAAGGGCAACGAGCTGAAGATGAAGATCGCCGCCCTCGAGGGGCAGCTGGCGTGCTCCAAGAGTCGTCTGCAGGTGTCGGAGACTGCTCGCTCCGCCTCGGAACGTCGTGCACAGGCGTCGAAGGAGGCTTGCGCGGCGGCCGAGCGCCGCGAACAAGCGTCCGAGAAGGCCCTCGTCACCGCGAGGGCAGAGTTGTCCCGCTTTTACCAGCGGGTGGAGGACATCTCTGCCTCTGCAGCCCTGAGCCCAGCTGAAGTCGCCCATGCTCGTGGGATGCGAAGGGTCCGCTTGGAGATGCTCACAGCCTTGGGGAACAGGGCCAACGGAGCCTTGCGTGAGCTCCTTGGTTCAGGGGTCGACGATCCCCTGACAGCTGATGACGCCTGCTACCTCAAGTTCTTGAGAAAAGTGGTTGATCGTCTTGAGGGCCAGGTTACGACGGCGCGGCAGCTTGTTGAGGAGCAAAGCCGCGACGTTATTCGGCGCCCGGTCACGCGCAACTTCAGGAATCTACTTCGCCTTGACCCGCGCTCCGACTTCAGGGCCCTACTGGAGCCGGTGCGTGATGTGGTTGCTGGCGACGTGGAGGCGTGGGTGAGTGACCACGTGGAGGTGTTGGTGACAGAGCTTGTTCCGGCGGTTGAAGATGCACCAGCGTCCGAGGACGACGCCGGCGGTCTTGTGGATGGAGCCGACGCTTAGCCCTGTCCTGCTCTTTTCATAAAAGTTTTTGGATTGTGGCCCTAGAGCCAGTCAAGATGAACGTTATGTAATTTGAGCTTTTGACGATGTAAGGATGGGTTTGAGGACTCCCTTGTGACGTTCACTCCTGAGGCCGGGGCCTCGGCCTATGTTGTGTTTCTGAGGGAGTGCCTGCCGACCCTGTTTGAGCGCGTCTCACGAGTACTTACGACTGGTGCAGGAAGATTGGCGGTCCGGCCATGGGCCAGACATGATGTACGCACTGCGCACCGGCCCCTGCTCGCGAGGGGCGATCCGGCAGGGTCGCGGCTGCGGACAGCTTTAGCCAAAGGGGGGCTAAGAATGAAAAGAGAGAAAGAACTCAGCAAAACACGAACGAGAAACTTCCCCCATTTATTTCAAAGACAAAACGCGCAGCTGCAAGCTCGGCTCCAGAAGGCAGATACAAAAGAGGCAAGGGCGAATGGCAAAAAGGAGGGGGGCGCGTCCAGCCCCTGAGAAGGTATTCAGTCTTCTCCCAAGCGCAGAGCATAGGGCTACCACCGGTTGATGTGGGCATAGCCATTGGAGGGCAGTGTCGATGGCCAGCGCGGAGCATGGTACTTCCACTAGGACGTGGGTGGGAGCCCCCATGAGGACCCAGGGCGGCGCTCAGGAGACTCCGGGGCGTGTACAGCCCCACTCGTTATTACGTGAGAGTGTCACGAGCGGAGATCTTCTGACGTGCCTGCTACGTCTTGAGCTTGTGTTGGTTTTCCCCCAAGAGGAAGGGATGATGCAACGAAGTAGTGTAAGTATTTCCCTTAGTTTTTGAGAACCAAGGTAGGAGGCCACGCTCAAGTCCCTCGTACCTGCACAAAACGATAGCTACTCGCAACCAACACGATTAGGGGTTGTCAATCCCTTCACGGTCACTTACGAGAGTGAGATCTGATAGATATAATATTTTTGGTATTTTTGATATAAAGATGCATAGTAAAAGTAAAGGCAAAGTAAAAAAGCAAAGCAAGATTAAAGTGATGGAGATTGATATGATGGGAATAGACCCGGAGGCCATAGGTTTCACTAGTGGCTTCTGTCAAGAGCATACGTATTCTACGGTGGGTGAACAAATTACTGTTGAGCAATTGACAGAATTGAGCATAGTTATGAGAATATCTAGGCATGATCATGTATATAGGCATCACGTCTGTGACAAGTAGACCGAAACGATTCTGCATCTACTACTATTACCCCACTCATCGACCGCTATCCAGCATGCATCTAGAGTATTAAGTTAAAAACAGAGTAACGCTTTAAGCAAGATGACATGATGTAGAGAGATAAATTCATGCAATATGAAATAAACCCCATCTTGTTATCCTCGATGGCAACGATGCAATATGTGCCTTGCTGCCCCTTCTGTCACTGGGAAAGGACACTGCAAGATCAAACCCAAAGCTAAGCACTTCTCCCATGGCAAGAACTACCAATCTAGTTGGCCAAACGAAACGGATAATTCGAAGAGACTTGCAAAGATAACCAATCATACATAAAAGAATTCAGAGAGGATTCAAATATTATTCATAGATAGACTTGATCATAAACCCACAATTCATCGATCTCAACAAACACACCGCAAAAATAAGATTACATCGAATAGATCTCCACGAGAGAGGGGGAGAACTTTGTATTGAGATTCAAAGAGAGAGAAGAAGCCATCTGGCTACTAACTATGGACCCGAAGGTCTGAGGTAAACTACTCACACTTCATCGAAGAGGCTATGATGATGTAGAAGCCCTCCGTGATGACGGCCCTCTTCCAGTGGAGCACCGGAACAGGCCCCAAGATGGGATCTCGTGGATACAGAAAGTTGCGGCAGTGGAATTAGGTTTTTGGCTCCTGTCCTGATTGTTTGGGGGTACATAGGTATATATAGGAGGAAGGAGTACGTCAGTGGAGCACCGAGGGGCCCACGAGGCAGGGGGCGCGCCCTAGGGGGCGCCCCCCACCCTCGTGGCCTCCTCTTTGATCCCTGGCAGTAGGGTCCAAGTCTCCTGGATCACGTTCGGTGAGAAAATCACGTTCCAGAAGATTTTATTCCGTTTGGACTCCGTTTGATATATTCTGTTTCTCCGAAACACCGAAATAGGCAAAAACAGCAATTCTGGGCTGGGCCTCCGGTTAATAGGTTAGTCCCAAAAATAATATAAAAGTGGAAAATAAAGCCCAATATAGTCCAAAACAGTAGATAATATAGCATGGAGCAATCAAAAATTATACATATGTTGGAGACGTATCAGTGCCCGCCCCTTCACTTGAGGACCCCGCCCCGCGCTAGTACGCTCCTGCCATGGGCCCACCCGAAGGCGGCGTTCATGAGGTGGGACACTGCGCATAGTGGGGGGATGAGACCTTAGCTATAGGCCCCACTGTCGAGCACGAGGCACACCACTTACGCGACCTCCGGGCACGCTTCGCCCTGAGAGGCTAACATCGCCCGGAAGCACGGCGTCCTGAGGTGCGAGGGGGACCCCGCCCCTCTCACGCTCCAAATGGCCCCTGAGACCTCCTGATCAGGGAGAGACCCAGAGGGTACAGGGCCACGTGAGTGGGGGTATGAAGCCTCGGTCTTGGGCCCTCCTGACGTGCATAGGACGGGTTGCCGTACCGCCCCCCGACATACCCTCAACAGCCCGAGGGATGGCACGCCGGGAGGCACGGCATCTTGAGCTTTGAGCGGAGGGAGAGGAGGCCCCTCCCCACGTGCATCATACCCGCCACCGGTGAGCCCCTGGCGAAATCCAGGGCGGGCTCGTGCATGACGGGTCACGCGTGAAGGGACGAGGACCCGGCCTGGCCCGGGCCTTCTCTCCCTTTCTGTCTTCGAACGAGGCCTTGGGGCTCCCCCCAGGCATCCTGAGACCATGGTGAAGTGTTGCTGGTCACGGCGGGCATCGCCTCTCGTAGGGCAAGGTCTAGGAGCGCCCCGCCTGTGCGCCGGCCCACGCGATTGCTCGCGCGGGCGGGCGTTCCTCCTTCATTCCTGCTCCATTGCCATCGGTGGCGATGGCGGGGAGCTGATGGCCAGGGGTGCAGGGCCAGGTTCCTGTCCCCGTGGTCCCGAGCCCCTGGTTTTCGATGTCTGGTGGTGTCGGGCATTGAGTGCGGCCCAGAGACCGCTCTCGGATGGATCTTCGCCGTGGGCGGCGCCTGGATGCGGGTGGGCCTGTGGCAGCTGGACGGAGTTGTATGCAGGGTTCAGCAGATCGTACCCCACATCCCCCTCGTAGGTCGTGGTCGGCCTTGCCCACACGGGCGACCGCGCGCGGTCGGGGCGCCCCCCAGTCTCTGGAGACGTTATGCGGAAGCAGAACGGCTCGGCCCCGGTGGCAGCGGCATCGAGGAGTTCGGCCACCCTGAGGACCAGTGCGTCATGGCCGGCGTCGAGCAACCGGCATCACAGTAGTTCCCTTGCTACCAGCAGCGCGACCCTCATGTTTGCCATCTCGCGCCTGTCCCGGGAGTTTGCCGCGGCGTGGTCGGCAGCACGCGCCGCCGCACGGTTCTGGCACCGCGTGGGCGGTGGAGGCTGCCGCTCTCCAAGCGACAGGTCGGCAACGCTCATCGTGTCATCGGCACCAATCAAGGCGGGGTGGCGGCGCGTCCCTTGGCCGAAGGGCGATGCTCAAGCGGTCCGAGCACCGCATCCTTCGGTGCGCGTCGGCTGCGCCTCCGCCAACAGAGGCGTCGAAGCTGGGGTAGGCCGGGCCATTGGAGAAGAATGAGGCGAGGTCGTCGGAGAGGTGAGATTTGGACGCGCCCCCTACCTGGCGCGCCAAATGTCGGATTCCGGGCTCCGCAAAACCCTTAAGATTCGAACACAGGGGCGTGACGAAGATCTCTCCCACTACACGTCTACCTAGCGCCTCGCTCTTCTCCTGGTGATGGGAATTGAATGCAAGCAAGCAAACAAGTAGAGCACACAAGAGTTTACCCAGGTTCAGGCCACCTTGCGGTGTAAAACCCTACGTCCTGCGTTAGTGGATTGGCCTCGCGAGGGCTCGAGTATGAACAAGTACAGTGGTTTCCTGAGCTCAGGAGGCGAGCTCGAGAGGGGTGAGGAAGCGGATGTTCTTGCTCCTTTGCTATCCTAAGTCCCAATGGGTTAGTCCTCCCCTATGCTAGGAATCCTAGCTACTTATATAGACGCCCAGGGTCCTCTTCCCCCGAAATGTTTAGGCGGGAAGGGAATCCCACAATGGCCATTTGAGCGGGAACACAAGGACACTCCTATCCTGACAAAAGGTGGTCTTCGCCTGCAAAGAGGGCAGGCGGTGACGCGGTGGTGGGCTCGGCGATGACATCCTTCCTGCCGTCCTTGCGGTCTTCGGTCTTGTTGCACCAAAGGGGAAAACTTCGTCTCACCCCTCGGGAACCTGCGCCTGCGCGGTCTCCTTTGCATTGATATGGAAACTGCGCCCGCTGGCATGGTTCGTCATGACTTGCGTCACTGCCTCCTCCTGAGGCAGCCCTTGCCTTGAGATCTCCGCCCTCCCGAAGCAGCCTAGCTGAGGCCACTCTTGGGAGAGGTCTTGGTTGCCCCTCTGGAGCAGCCTAGGTGAGGCCGCTCCCTGAGGAGGTCTTGGTCGTTCTCCTTGCTAGGGATGGCCCCCTTGCAAGGGTCTTGAGTAGCTGGTCGATCAGCTGGGCCCTACCGGGCGTACCAGGAACGCGACGTGGGCCGCAGACAGGCAAGTCTGGGTACCCTGGTTCCCAGTACGCGGACAATTACATAATAGATGGGGATAAATGCAAAGGGCAAACTGTGCCACAAAAATACATCAATACATCATACATGCGAACAACATCCGGCTATGGATGGAACACAAACAGAAACTCAAGCGACATCCACCCTGCTAGCCCAGGTTGCCGACCAGAAACCTATCCCCTGAACAAAGAAGAAGTAGAAGAAGAACTTCAAAATAAGCAGCCTTCGCTCTCACGTCAGATCATCGCATAACGTGTACCTACAACTATTGTTGTAGTAATTTGTGAGCCACGAGGACTAAACAATCCCATTACCATGGGTATCAAGATTCGCAAAGCTTAATGGGTATGGAATGGATAAGTGGTGAGGTTGCAGCAAGCAACTAAGCATTGTATGGTGGATAACTTACAAGTACAAGAGTAAGATGAGAAACTACGCAAACGGTCGCAAACTAGTAATGATCAAGAAGTGATCATGAACTACTTATGTTCAAACGTAACCCAACCATGTTCTCTTCTCGAACGCACCCGAAAAGAGACAGTCATGGTTATGCACGCGGTTGGTGTATTTTAGTTGAGTTTAGTTCAAGTGAACTACAACCGGATATTAACAAATTCCCATCTACCACATAACTGCAGGCACGGCTCTCGAAAGTTTAAACCCTACATGGGTGTCCCAACTTATCCCATTACAAGCTCACGATCCACGGGGACAATCCTCCAAATTGCGACATCCAATCAGACTCGGGATCCCGGTGCACAAGACATTTCGACAATGGTAAAACAAGTCCAGCAAGACCTCCCGAGGGGCCGACACCCTGATAGTAGCCGCACGTATCTCGTCTCAGGCCACGATGGATGAGCTATGGTTACAGCGACCAAAAAACCCCAAGTTGCCAAGGGACGACGCTGCAAGCTGCTCTAGTTTGGACCAACACTCATGAGGAGCACTGGCCTGGGGGTTGATTAATTATCCTCGGGGGCTAGTCGATCCCTATGCAAGTTTTAATTGTTATCAGGAAAATGGTAAAACCGATGTTGGGCCTTGCTGGAAGAGTTTTATTCAAAGCGAACTGTCAAGAGGGGCCCATAAACCCTCATCGTGCTAGGGACGCAAAATCAAGGAACATAACACTGGTATGACAGAAATTAAGGTGACAAGGGTGGAGCAAAACACCAGGCAAAAGGCCGAGCCTTCCACCATTTACCAAGTATATAGATGTATTAATTAAATAAGAGGTATTGTGATATTCCATGATATCCATGTCCCAACATGGAACGACATGCAACTTCACCTACAACTAGCAACGCTATAAGCGGGGCTGAGCAAAGTGGTAACATGGCCAAACAACCGTTTGCTAGGATGGTGGAAAAAGGTAAGAGGCTATCATGGAAATTTGGGAGACTTGATAAACAAGTGTAGGTAGCGCGACACAGCGATAGCATCGAGACAACTAGCAAAGCAAGGATATTAGTGAGATCGAAGGTGATGGTCATCTTGCCTGAAATCCCGCTAGGAATAAGATCGAGTCCATGAAGAAGATGAACCAACATAGCCGAACGAATCCTCACGATCGCAATGAAACAGGAACTATCGAGAAGAAGCACAACTGGAAAGAAGCATACAACACGGTAAACACACAACACATAACATAGCATGATGCACAATCAAGTATGATACATGTCCGGTTTATTGAGCCATGGCATGGCAAAGTGCAACCAACAGTACTACAAATTAAGTGGAGCTCAATATGCAACGAGTTCCATATTGATGAAACGCCACATTTAATTACTTAGTTTGCTCCCGTTTATGTACCCAACATATTAAATGTTGTTAAACAAGGCAAGAGGTGAAGCACAAATAAACTACATATTTAGGCAAATTTAAATGAGGCCGGAATGACAAATAACAATTCCGGTAAATCCTCATATGGATACTTGAATAGCTACTGTTCTACCCTATGCACAATTTTAATGTTGTTAAATAGTATGATAAAGTGCACCATGTTAAGATATGCATTTTCCACCCCATTTACATATAAAGTTTATTTAATTCAGAGCTGCGGTTATTTAGATATGAAATAAACCATTTTAGCATATCATTTGAGAAAATTAATTCAAACATCACATTTAAACATTTTACAAAATTCTAAATTCTATAAATATATAGTTTGTTTAGTTTGGATGCATGCATATTTAGCTATAGATAATTTAAAACAAAGGCAATTCTGTAAATATGCAAAATTCTAAGCATTTTACATATATAGTTTGTTTAGTTTGGATGCGTGCATATTGAGCTATAGACAATTTAAAACAAAGGCAATTCTATAAATATGCAATGCACTGGAAATGAAACAAATCTACAAGAAGGAAATAAAACATGCATGGGCCTGAAGCATCATGGTGCAGCGGCCCAGATGAGGAATGGAAAACAAGGTCGCCTGGGATTGGAACACAGGTCCTCTTGTCTGAATGCCAGTTGTGCTAGCCAACTCGACTGTGCCTGTGATCGTGAAAGAAATGAGGACGTGAGGTTACTTGAGCCAACTGCAGAAGGTTGAGCTTTTGGAGCCATGGCTCATGGTGATGCTCTCCGGTGACGCAAGCGAGCAAAGCAGCGGGCATCGAGGCTATAGGACAACATCAGGCATGCGGAAACCTGTGTGGGTATGGTTGAGTGAGCGGCGGAGGAACGACATGAGCAATGGCTCGAGAACAAGCTTAGGTAGGAGCTCGTCTCAGCCATGTCAGCGAGGCACGACGAGGCAGTAGAAGTGTGCATGAGCGCGGGCATGTGTCGCGTAGGAGGTACAACAAGGCGGACACTTGCGGGGAGTGCGTGTGATGATGCATTCAAAGGTGAGGCGAGCAGATGCTCGATCTTGGAAAAGCCAAGAATGCACAACAACTTGCCGGCGACGATGGAAAGCAAAGTAGCGGCTGCCGGGGCAGCAGAACACCAGCGTTGGTGCAGGTTTGGAAGGTGGATGCGCAGGCGGCGAGGCGGGCACAACAAAGGTTGGGGTGTGCGGAATCCCAAGGACGAGCTCGTGCTGCTTCAGAGTTTGGACACGGCGGCTGCAGAGGCATCCAAGGTGACGACGGGGGCACGAGGCTTCGGTCGCACGCGAGAGCAGCTAGCTTTAGGTGTGTGCGGGCTGCAGAGAAACATGCAAGGGTATGGGCCAGCGGTGGAGCGGGGAAGCAGAGGGTTCGGCACGTCCATGGTGAAGCACGGTGGCTGGGGATTTCCTATTAACAGATCGACACCTATCGGATGCGAACTTGCCGGATAAAGGGCTGAGACATGTGGTTGCTCACCTAGGTCCAGTAAGACAAGACGAGTCGGCCGGAGACGCGACAGATAGGACTCGAGGAGGCGCTGATCATGAAGAAGCTTGGCTCCATGAAGAAGAGCAAGCAGAGGAAGCAGACGACGTAGAGGAAGACAATCGCGTCCCTTGGCCCTTCAGGCTCCTGGCCTTGATGGAAAACTAACGAGACGACATCGACGAGTCGACCCAGAGCGAAGGAGACAATGGAGGAGGGATATAGCCGCGGCAGAGCCATGGAAGTGCTTCAGGACCTCTCTGGCAGAAGGGGGAAACGACTATGGAGGCGTGGCTTGGACCTACCTTGCGGGGTGGCGCGAAAAGGAGGAGAGGAAGGGGAAAACCCTAGGGCGAGGTTGGGCTTCTTATAGGGGCGAGGCGCGGCTCTGCTGGCTGCCTCGGTGGGCATGTGTGCTCCTCCTCTGTTTTACGATGAGGGGGAGGTGGCGAGAGGAGGAAGAAAAAGGAGAAGGGAACGGTCGCTGCAGGTGGGGCCAGCGCAGGTGACCAGCGTGGCAAGCTGGAATTACCAGCGGAGGGAGATAGAGGTGGGCTGGATCAGCTGGGCTGCTGCTTGGTTCTCTGCTACTTTTCCATTTCTTCAAACAGAAACAAAAAGCAAAATGCACAGAGGAAAAGGGGAGGAGTTAGGAGGAAATAGATGTACCCCTAGACTCCTGGAATTATGCACCATTTGATAAAATTGTTTCGAACTATTTTGGAGGTAGAAAAATAATACACGTTTGAATAAAATTCAAACTTGGGCCATTTTTGAACCCAACGAAAACAACTTCAAAATGGATGGAATTTAGCAGAGATGGTCTAGGCAAGGTGCAACATTTGTAGGAAAATAATGAACATTATTTGGGGGAGGAAAAATTTCACTCCAGTAAATGGCTAAAATTTGAAAGAAGGAAGAAGGAGATGGGGTTTGCTTAGAGACGGATTAACTTGAAGGCTGAAGATGCCAACAACAATGGAGATGAAGAGAAAGAGATCACGCCATAACATACACAATTAAAATGCACATGCAACAACAAGCAAGATGATCATGATGCAATGCAATAAAAATGACAAGAGGGACAACAAAATTCATGAAGCATATAACAAAGTAAGATGATCTTGGCAGAACAAGGATGGCAAAATGAACAAATGATGAACATGATGCAAGAAGCAAAATATGTCAAAGGAATTCATCATGATCATGGCAACAACATAGGGAAAAGAAATATGCAAAACAATTATGACAATGCCACACACAATACACACACGACAACAACTAAAATAAATGGAAGGCAACTGGAGCATCGGTCTCGGGGCGTTACACTTGTCCTTATTGGCGACCATGAAATCGACGATGTAGTCCCTCACATATTCACGGTGCTTTGCGCGGACTGCCAAGAAGCCCTCGTGCATGAAGTATGGGTCAGCGACACAAATATAAGGTATCTGCTCAATCCCGATGATGTAGTTCATGTACAAGGCAAAAAGGCAACAAATGTAAAATCCAGCTTTTTCTAGTGAAACATGTCGAAGATGTAAATGAATCGAAGGAAGAACTTCTCCGCGGGGAATATGTCCATGTACATCCATTGTTGCGGCACGTTAACCACGTAGAGTGGGTATCTTGGATTTTTCGAGGTGATTAGGCTTTTCTCTCTCGACAGCACATCGTCATGAAGTCTCCTTGGATCGCCATATATGGCCTCTACCGATGCCTTAGGTAGGATTGGTTCACCAGGGATATGGTATTTTGCCGCACCCATCACAGGTATACGGTCTTGAACCCAAGGCTTTGGAGGCGCCTGGATCATAGAAGTAGCTTTATTGTTGCCTTTCCTCCCTCTCTTCCTATGCTTCTTTGGTACTGGAAGGTCGTCTATAATACGTTCAGCCTCCGGAGGCAGCAATTCAGGCACCGACTCATGACGCTAAAACCCTGATTACTCATAGTGTTGAGCCAACAATCATCCTCCCTCATCATAGGTGCTAGTATTGAGATACTGTAGAGTGTCATGGTCATCCTCATCCTCATCTATGGCATCGATATCATGCATTGCTTCTTCGACGGCAGCGACGACATCAGCGACTAATGGAGCCTCTTCCTCACCCCGTCCGCTATCACACGGCACGACATGTGACGCTAATTGGGTAGGTGGGGTGTTGATGTTCATACCTTGTTGAGGTTGCGTGGTCGTGGGTGTGCTCACAACAGGACCCACCTCTTGCAATCGCCAAGTTGCCGCGGGGTCACGTTGTCATCTCCCCCTAGTAGTACCGAAGGAGCCAAATTCTCGTCGTCCGGTTTGACACTGGCCACGGAAACCTTGGAGACGTCAGGGGGGATCGGTTGGATGTGGAACAATTGTTCCTTCGGCTTTATTATCGTCGCCTTCCCCACGTCCACCTTCTCGCCGCTCATGGTGTACAATATGGTGCACGGGGTTACGTCGGCCTATGAAGACATGTCTATGACGTGAGACATCCGAAAGGCAACGAAAATGGGAGATTATACATTTATTGAAGAGAGCCGGTGTGACAAGTACCGTGAGGGCGTCTGCCTCAGCCAAAGACGAAGCATCGTCGAGCACATCCGAGACGGAGGACGGGCTGCTATGAGCAGGTGCGGGAGCCGATGCAGGAGCAGGTGTTGGTGCAGGTGCAGGAGTAGGTGCTAGTGCAACGGTAGTCGAGCTCCTCCCGAAGAAGTCGGCAAGGGGAAAGTCCGCTGCATCTTTATTTGGATTTTTCCTGCTCCAATTGACGATAGTCAGAACCAAGACACCACACGTAGCTGCCATCTCCCGTTTTACGGCAGCTGCCACTGCTTTGACTATCTCACCTGATTTATTTTCAACCGCAATCTCAACTTTCTTGTCGCTGTTTTCTTCAGTTAACCTCCGTCTTTCCTTTCTCTCCTCCGTGGTCTCATGGTAGTACTTCTTCCACGTGGCACCATCTCCGACGACATGCATGCGTCCATATGACGGCAGAGTGTCCACCGGGAGTCGTTTCAATATTTTCAAGGGCCGGTTAAATGGAGTGTCCCACTTGGGCCTCGCCAACACCTCAGACGGTGAGTCGCTTTCGGCCGCAATCCTGTGCTGCTCTCTCTGCAAAAGGAACAAGGATCATTTATAAATATGACTAAATGTGCAGTCGAATTGATCAGAAACTAAAATTACCAACAGTCTCATGAACTCCATCCTGACCGCATCCGTCTCGAAAGCCTTCTTCACTGGGTCCCAATGGCACCGGTCCTTGACGATGTCACGCTCCCATGGGACGGTGAACTCCGCCAAGGGGCTGGGATGCCCACACTTTCGCGTTTCGCGTCCTCCCTGGCCAATATGGACCTCTTCCCCGCGTAGCCACGGCTTCAAAGGTGGTGGCACCGCATGTTCCTCTCTTGAAGCCCCTTCATGTACTTCCACTTTTCTTTGGCAGCTTCAGCATCGCAAGCCGCCTTGAATATTTCAAACCGCTCTTCCGTAATTGTCGGATTATCCTTTAAGATCTCGGAGTATAGGGTTCCTTTTTGTCAATGATCCTTGCTTTCACCCTTACTTTCTAGGCGGCCAATGCGCACTAAACTTGATCATGGCGTGTTTGGTTATCTTCTTCGTTGTCGGGTCTTTATCTGGATAAGTATATTTCTTTTCATCCCGGCCCGGGAACAAGAATACATGGTGTAGCTTCATTAGGAGGGAGGGCCTCATATTTTCTATCTTCCCTAGTTTCTCATCATTGATGGTGGCAATTGTCCGTAAGATGCATCCTATTTGATTGCCGTAGCATGCTCGCGCTTCCGCAGGCTCTTTTGGCTCAAAATTGTCATCGTCCACCTCCATGACCACCACTCTAGGAGTGCTGAGCTGGTTTGGGCGTCGACGTCTCCTCTTCGGTGTTGGTTCTATACCTGCTTTTCTAGTCTCGGTGCCGGTCTTGTTGCCGGTCTCGGTCTCAACGCCAGTCTCGGCGCCGGTCTCGATGTCGGTCTCTGATGTGACAGGTGGTCCTAGAAACAACAACTGTTGATCATCGACAAGGTTCAAATATTCGTCTGCCGCCAGGTAGACATCGTCGCAATCACCAGAACCCTGTCCTTCATCATTGTTAGCCATGTTTCCTATGATTAAATCTAGTCAATTGATTCTAGACCTATTAAAAAGAATAATGACATAAAAAAGGCCCATGTTTTGTAGGAATGTTGATTCCTTCCCGATGCAGTAAATCCCGGCACTCGATATGTCATAGTTTTTAGCACAAGTCATGCTCAAATTCATGGATAATTTCAGCATGACCTTTGCTAAAAAGTGGACAATTCGAGCACCTGAAATTTGCCGAAATGGAAATGAATCAACATTCCGGCAAAACATAGGCCACTCGGCTTCATTCCCTGGAAACAACAAAAGGCCACTTGGGCACAATCAAACCAGTTCAATGAAAAGATATAACATGACCACTTTAGTGAAAAGATATAATCAAGAATAATGGAATATGGAAATGAAAATCAATGACATATATCATATAACATCAATTCTGTTTTTTGTCTAGGAAGGGATCATCTTTAAACTAAAACCTGCCTAAATTCTTTTCCTTGAAAATAGTGGTCTTTTCAAAAATCAAAAACCTTTGCAAAATGACCTCACTAAACACTTCTCTGCCTAGGACAGAACCCAAATTATATTCTAGCTATTCCTCTCTCTCACACACAGAAACACATTATTTTCTCTAACCCTTCTCTGCCTAGGACAGAACCCAATTAAATTGCAAAGGAATTCCATTTTCTCTAACCCTTCTGACCTAATGCTCTAAAATAAAATTTTCCTCTAACCTAGCTAGTTCTCTGTCAAAGGCCTAATTAAATTTTTGCACTAACCTAGATAATTAACCTAATTAAAGTATTTAACCTAACTAGTTCTCTGTTAAATCCCTAACTAAATTTTTGTACTAATCAAGATAATTAACTTAATTAAACTAGTTAACCTAGCTAGCTAGTTCTCTGTCCAATGTTTGTGCTATGCATGAGAGAGAGAGGAGGGGTGGGGCTTACAGAGGACGGCTCTGGTGGTGGCGAGGGAGGCAGGGGTGTCTCCGATGATGACGAGGGAGGCAGGGGCGTCGAGGGTGGCTCCGGTGGCGGCGAGGGCGGCTCCGGTGGCATTGATGAGGCCGCGCGGCTCGGGTGGCGTTGGGGGCGGCTCCGGTTGCGTCGACGGCGCACGGCTCTGGTGCCTCCGGGGGAGTCGACGTCAGCAGGAGACGGCGGCGAAGTGGCCCGACGGCGGCAAAGTGGGACGAGGGATTTTGGGGAGAAGTGGTGGCCGAGGGGAAGGGAAATCGCGCGACTGTTAAGTTAAACATAGCGATAGCGCTGGAAGTAAAAACGTGCTATAGCTAAGTTAGCTATAGTGCTTTTTTACAAAATGCGCCACTGCTATAGCTATTTATTTTCCTTTTCTTTTCTTATTTCCTTTTCCCTTTCTATAGCGGGGGTCTAGAAAACACGTTGCTGCTATATTATCTATAGCGCCTGGTATGAACAGACGCTATTGCTATGCCTTTCTCCTTTATTTTTCTTTTTCTTTTATTTTTCTTTACATTTTATTTTTTTCATTTCTCCTTTTTCCATTTCTTCCATTTTCATTTACTTTTTCTATTTGTTTTTCATTTCATTTTATTTTCATTAGTAGTAGCTCTTCTCACGGAAAACGCACTGCCGCAATAATCTTAGCGGTAGCGCGGTTATCTGAAGACCGTTGCTACTATTCGTAGCCTATCGGCTTAGTAGTGGGAATTTTATTAGTAGCGCTTTTTCCTGAAGAAGCTCTACTGCTACACCCTTATCTGTAGCGCGGTTCACGTGCACGCGCTACTACTATGTAGCACTAGCGCTCAATCTTAACTAGCGCTACTGCTAAAGTTCTGTGTATAGGTTTCCCTAGTAGTGCCTATCTATGATGAGAACAAAGTTGCTACTTATGATGATTATTGTGATGATACTTATGTTATAAAGAAATAGTGATGATTATATTTATAAAACTTGTCATAATTATGGTTACCCTTTTCTGAACATTATTCTTTTTTTGTGGAAACAATTTATGGTATTCGAGTTTCATATGATACTCCCGTCATTGTGAATGAGAAGAAATTTTCTTATGTGGAGAGTAATAAAATTTCTATGCTTGCGGATCATGAAAATAATATTTTATGTGATGCTTATATTGATGAATCCATTCATCATGCTACTGAAAATTATTATGAGAGAGAAACTTATGATTCATGATGCTCTTGTTATGTTTCAGTCCTTATCTTTTATGCGAGCATCATTCAACTCATCACGCCTAGCTAAAAGTAATTAAAGAAAAGCGCTTGTTGGAAGACAACACACCATTTTTACCTATTGCTTTTGTGTGTTCACATGATTAGGCTATTGTAGTAATCATGTTTTATTGTTTTTGTTTGAATAAAGTGCCAAGTAAAGCTTTTAGGATAGTGTGGATGATAGTTGACTTGAATCTGTGCAAAGATAGAAACTTTTGTGCTCAGTCCAGGAATTTTGCAATGGGAGTGGTTCTACATCACCACTCCCAGAAGTGCCAAGTGGGTAGCTTCCCCTGCCTTTCGCTCGGTCCCTCCACCAGAACTGATGTCATGGATAAGCAAGGGGCTAAGCTGGGGTCCAGCCAAGGATGTGCCCATATTGCAGAGACGGATCCGGGATCTCTTCGAGGGAGATTTTAATTTGGTTATGGTAATGCAAGTCATGCTGGTTCATCGAGTCCAACCTTGCAAACGGTGGCCTCTCCGCTTGTGGGAATTCAACCCAGAAGGACCGCGCTCTATTCAGAATTTCCTCAGCCCGATGCACGAGGAGATGTATAAATCATTCTTCGGACCTCAAATAGAGTGTCCGGATACTACCGAGGACGTGGTCCTGAGCAGCAACCGCACCGCCGACTAGGTAAGTAATCCTCTAGCCGAACACCCAGTCTTTCGTTTATCATGACGTCATTCTGAGAAATCTCTCTTCGAACAGGACTGGCTAACGAAGGCGAAGATGATTCGGTGTTCGGCCCCCCTTCCTGAGGGTTTGGAAAATCCGGTACTGGAAAAGATGCTCGAATTAGCACCTTGCCCGGAGCCCTCAAAGGAAGATAAAGGGGGGAATAAAGAGGGAGAAAGCGGGCCTCCACCGCTACCTATTCCGACCGAGGGAACGGGCGCCTCCGTGAGGGAGGATAACAAAGGGGAGGAATCTGACATTCTCTCACCCCGGGGAAGGAAGAGTACTACCATTGAAGATCCGGAAACCAAGGTCTCCAAACGGGAGAAGAAATCTCCACCAGAGGGTCCTGCCTTGGAGGGTGCTCTTGCCGCACAAAGTCCGTGCGGGGATCTGCCCTCTAACGAGCTGTAAGTAATCAAAAAGTACTTTAATAGTGAAGATATACTACCTTACCTCTGAGGAAAATAACCGAAGCATTTATCTTGCAGTTCGGATCTTAACCCTTCTCAGCAGAGCTCGTCTTCGGGGGATCTTCTTCCGGACATGATGGAGAGCGAAACGCCTCCCCCGGACTCCCCCGCTCAAGAAGCGGGCGACCCTGAAGTGTCGTCACGGAGGTCCTCTCGGGTCCAGTGAGGCCAGAAGATAATCCTATAGTCACCCGAAGTCCCCAGCGTCCGGCTCTCGAAGAGAGCAAACAAAAGAGTCTGGTATCGTCTAGTATGCGGTCGGACGTACTAAGGGAGCTATTGGAGCGAGCGGCCATCTCAGAAGAACACCATACATTGATGGGTACGGTGATGGAAAGAATTTCGTCCGCCGAAAGCGGATTGCATGAAGCCTTTATGAGTCTACTAACGGGCTTTGAGGTACGTGAAATGATATACTTTTTGATAGTATCACACATTTTTAGGTGTGCCCTGTGTAGATAGTAGCCCCCGAGACTCTGGTTGCCGTCGAGAACGGCGGCGAACAGAGGATCGTAGTCCCAGGTAATAACCAAACCGCCTTTATGTGCAGGTGGTGGAAGCTCCGGTGGCTAGCCGGACTAATGAGTTTGTTGAACTAAAGCGGCAACTGGATTGCGGCAGATGCCGACATCGAGCTTATTAACAAGCGGCTTGACGAGGCACAGGGTAAGTAATGTTTTCTAGTGAATGTCACATAGTAAGAGCAGCATGATGCTGGTATCTTTAATATGTTGTGACTGCAAATGGAGCTGCCACCATGGAGACCCTTCGGGCAGAACTTGCCCGAGCCAAAGAACAAGCAAGGAGTAGTAATGCGGCTTGCTTGAAGGCGGCCGAAGAGTTAAGAGCCGAGAAGGCTGCGCATTGTGAGAGCAAAGAGAAGATGGCCAAGATGGCTGTAAAATTAAAAGACACTGCCGACCGTTGCCAGTTCCTTGAAGAAGAAAACCGAGTGAAGGCGATGGACCTTGAAAAGGCAACGATGGCGACCAAAGACACCCGCTCTCCTATGAGGGCGAAGAAGGAGGAGCTGCGTGAAGCCAGGGATATTGCGGCTGGGAAGCCCTTTATGCTGCGGAGGAAGTTCGAATATCCGCGGTATGCCCCTCTGGATCGGCTGTGGAGTTCGGCAGACGCATATATGGACTTGGCGGCGAGCGCTATCGATGCGGCCGAATACTTCCGAGATCAAACAGATCGTGAAGTGGACAAGATGTTCTCGTCGCAATTTAATGTTCCAAAGCGTCCGCTTCCCTTGACTGATTAGCTAGCCGAATGGGCCGAACTCAATAGATTGTCTGGACTCGCCATGAGGTCCATCTTAGATCATCTGTGGCCGGAAAAGCCGAAGCCGAACAGCTATTTCAGCTTAGTGCAGCGGTTCCTTGGTGCGGTGCCGCGCATCAATGCGATGAAGAGGTCAGCGTGCATAGAAGGCTCGCGGATGGCCCTTGCCCGTGTCAAAGCATACTGGGCGGAGATGGATGCTACCACTGTTGCGGCGCAGGGTTCGGCCATAGGCCGAGTGGCTGCCGAGCACTATTTTGAAGAAGTTCTTGAGGGTGCTTGTTTGATAGAGGCCCTGTGCTCGAAGAATATTATGTTTGAGTGACATGTATCCCCATTGTAAAAACAATGTTCATGAGGTTTATTAAGGTTGTATTTATACTTTTGCCTAGAAGTAATATGATCCCTCATGTGCGGCCGTTTATGTATATATGTATAGAAGCTGAAAGATTGCACTCGTCGGCTTCAACCCCCACACATATAATGCGGAGGTGTTCGCAGAAGATGCGTGTTCACAATTAATCCAACGTCTTGGTCCTATTAAGGAGGTGGTAGCGCAGCGAACGAGGCAACCAGACTATAATGCTTTAATAGTTTCACTTAGCCATAGGAGTTTGACGGTGGGGCTACTATATAGCCCCTGGTGGCTCCGCACTCTCCCAAATTCGGGGTGCGTTCCTGCTTGGCCCTTCGTTAAGGCGGAGGAATTCTAACATTCCAATAGGTCATCGAGTGGTTGACCAGTCTCACGCTATATCATGACAGTCAGTTTTCGGATTTCTCTACTGAGTTGCTCGTCCGGATGACCCGGGGCACAATCGCTGTAGTTCTCCTGGTGCCGCCTTAGCCGATAGAGCGGAACGTAAGGCAGAAAAACACAGGAGCCGGGCAAACCCAACATGTGACCAAAGACATGATTCGGAGCTGATGCATATAAGGCCAAACTCGCGACGCCGAACACTCCCTAAGGTATTCAGTCTTTACGGTATAAACCGGGCCTAAACAGTGCCCTTTGTAAGAAGCCCCTGGTGTCCAGGTACATGCGTTATTCTGACGTGGCCACATGCCAAGACGCCAGCATCCTTCTCAATAGTACTGAGAATCCGAGGGATGTGTATCAACAAGAGACACTAAGAAAGGTTTACGCAGGGTCTTAATCTAAAAATAATCCTTGGAACGGGTCCCTACTGCACGTCTGCGCCTGTGTCTCCGTTGTGCCATATCCTGGACGGGTGTAGCACGATGGTCATCTGTAAAAGAGAGAAACTTAAGTGAAAAGTTGTCGTGCAAAAAGGTAGGTTTAAAGAAACCATGTACAAGTCAAGATGAGTAAAAATTGCCACTTGTCTACGCGCGTTAAGCCCCTTGTATTTGTAGTAGGGGTGTGGCCATCAAACCTGCATGAATTACATATAGCTGTGTCGGACTCGTCTAACCATGTCCGTGGTCTTGACGACCTATCGAATGCTTTAGTTGGTGAGGTCGTTCTACTGTGCGGCTACCAAGGCAGCCACACTCTCTTCGGCGCACAGGGATCACTCAATATTTCCATTTACTATAATGATTCCACGTGGACCAGGCATCTTAAGCATGAGGGAAGTGTAATGCGGTATTACATTAAGGCGAGCGAAAGCTTCGCGTCCAAGTAGTGCTTGATAGCCACTTTGGAACGGAGCAATGTGGAAGGTTAAATTTTCGCTACGGAAGTTATCGGGGAAGCCGAATATAACCTCCAGTAGCAGGGAGCCTGTGCAATGAGCCCCTGGGCCTGTCGTTACTCCTTTAAAGGTAGTATTGCTGTGGCAAATTTTCGTTGGGTCTATCCCCATTTTGCGAATTGTGTCCTGATATATCAGGTTTAGACTGCTGCCACCGTCCATCAGGACTCGTGTGAAATGGTATCCGTCAATTATTGGGTCTAATACCAAGGCAACCCATCCTGCATGCCAGATACTTGATGAGTAATCCCGATGGTCGAAAGTGAACGGTTGAGACGACCAGTGGCAGGACTCCGCGGTGATAGGCCCTTGGGCATATTTCTCTGGGAGTGCCGCTTTGTTTCTCCCCTTGATCACGTGTAACACGTTCACTATTTTGACTTCTGGTGGAAATTTCTTTTGTTCCCCAGTGTCTTTCTTGAGAGGCTCATCCTCGTCTTCGCTTGGTGTATCCTCCCCCTTGTGTACGGCGTTGAGCTTGCCGGACTGCTTGACGACCCAACATTCTCTGTGGGTATGATTTTCAGGTTTATCGGGGGTGCTATGGATCTGACATATTTGGTCCAGAATTTTGTTTAGGCTGGACAGTTCATCTCTGGCGCCTTTAAAGGGCGGCTTTTGCTGACTTGGCCGAGAGCTTCTGAATCCGGCGTTTACCGCCGTGCTCTTCAGGATGTCTTCTTTATTCCGGCGCTTATTGTTTTTGCTGCGTGGTGATTTCCCGTTTCCGTCTCTAACTTCGGATGTACTAGGGTCGCTGGTGCTACATCTGGCTAGCCAGCTATCCTCACCCGTGCAAAAGCGGGTCATGAGGCTTGTTAATGCTGCCGTTGTTCTCGACTTTTCTTGGTCGAGGTGTCTGGCAAGCCATTCGTCGCGGATGCTATGCTTAAAAGCTGCCAAGGCTTCGGCGTCCGGACAGTCGACTATTTGGTTCTTTTTAGTAAGAAACCTGTTCCAAAGCTTTCGGGCTGACTCTCCGGGCTATTGAGTTATATGACTCAAATCGTCCGCGTCCGGAGGTCGGACATAAGTCCCTTGAAAATTTGCCCGAAAAGCATCTTCGAGCTCTTCCCAGCTTCCAAAGGAGTTTTCAGGGAGGCTTTTAAGCCAGTGCCAAGTTGGCCCTTTGAGTTTGAGGGGTAAATACTTGAAGGTGTGGAGATCATCTCCTCGAGCCATATGGATATGGAGGATATAGTCCTCAATCCAGACCCCAGGGTCTGTTGTTCCGTCGTATGCCTCTATGTTTACGGGTTTGAATCCCTCTGGAAATTCATGGTCCAGCACCTCATCGGTGAAACATAGGGGGGGTGCGGCACCCCTGTATCTGGGTGTACCGCGTTGTTCGGATGTTTGTTGTGTTGCATCGTATGCTGGAGCGTGCTTACGTGGTCCATAGATGGATCTGGTTGTGCCGTCCTTTTGATTTGAGCCCTCACGTGGATTGCGTATTGGCTTATGTGCGGCGTAGTCTGCCTCTCTATGTTGACCGTGAGATCGTCTATCCGGCCAGATGGCCCTTTTAATTTTTGGTTGCGGGGGATCTAAGGCCTCCTCATCGAATTCATATAGCAACTTCCATTTCGGGTAGCTCTTGGTGTGGCGATTACCGCCGTACTTCGCTGTTGTGTTGAGTACTTTACTCCATCTAATTTGGAGTGTGTCTTGCGCAGCCTTGAGCCTTTGCTTCTGCTTTTTTAGACTCCTCGCGGTGGCAACAAGCCTTTGATGGGCATTCTGTTGCTCCGGGCGTCTGTCCGGTGATATGTCGTCCAGACTATTATCTTTGACAGAGTCAGGTTGTTCGGTTTGATTCTCCGTGTTGCCGTGGTCCGGCGATGGTTCACCCTGTTCTTACGCTGGGTCTATATGATCGTTGTTTCTGCCGAGGCGTGATTTGGAGCGGCACTTATGTCGCCGCTTTGACTGCTTCTCGAGGGGACAACCCTTCGTTGCGTCCTTCCGTTCCTCGTCGTCATCGTCTTTTGGTGTGTCCACCATGCATACGTCATGTGATGAAGTGGGTGTCCAGTGCCCTGTGGGCAGTGGTTCCTGTTCGTCTCCTGCATCGTCGTCCATACCGTCGATGTCTTCGAAGTCAGAGTCGAGCATGTCGGTTAACTCATTGACAGTGGCTACTAAGTGGGTGGTGGGTGGGCAGCGAATTTCTTCGTCATCCGCATCCCAATCCTGCCGGACATAGTTCAGCCAGGACTCTCCTGACAAGGAGAGAGACTTTAATGAATTCAGTATGTCGCCGAAGGGCGAGTGCTGTAAGATATCCGTGGAGGTAAACTCCATGATCGGCGCCCAACCGGATTTAATAGGAACGGCCGCTGGCGGTTCGGAGTCCGTGGCCGGAGAAGGATCCGACAGTTTGACAACACCCGTTGGAGATGCAGCCTCTGTGGCGAGGTCTATCCACCCGTACATGGGAGGCGGAACTGGCTTCGAATTAAGGGTCGGAGCGGCTGCCGGTGTGATTTCCGGAACACTGTCCGATGGCAGAGCTAAATTGTACTCATCGTGACCGTGTGATGCACAAGGCAGAGGCTTGAATCCGTCGAAGATCCAGTCTCCACGGATATCGGTTGTGTAGTTTAAGCTTCCAAACCTGACCTGGTGGCCAGGGGCGTAACTTTCGATCTGCTCCAGATGGCCAAGCGAGTTTGCCCGCAGTGCGAAGCCGCCGAACACGAAGATTTGTCCGGGGAGAAAAGTCTCACCCTGGACTGCATCGCTATCGATGATAGTAGGAGCCATCAAGCCTAAGGGCGACGACACAGAGGAGCTCTCAATGAAAGCACCAATGTCGGTGTCAAAACCGGCGGATCTCGGGTAGGGGGTCCCGAACTGTGCGTCTAAGGCGGATGGTAACAGGAGGCAGGGGACACAATGTTTTACCCAGGTCCGGGCCCTCTTGATGGAGGTAAAACCCTACGTCCTGCTTGATTAATATTGATGATATGGGTAGTACAAGAGTAGATCTACCATGAGATCAGAGAGGCTAAACCCTAGAAGCTAGCCTATGGTATGATTGTATGTTGTCCTACGGACTAAAACCCTCCGGTTTATATAGACACCGGAAAGGGCTAGGGTTACACAAGGTTGGTTACAAAGGAGGAGATACACATATCTGTATTGCCTAGCTTGCCTTCCACGCCAAGTAGATCTCATCCGGACACGAGACGAAGTCTTCAATCTTGTATCTTCATAGTCCAACAGTCCGGCCAAAGGATATAGTCCAGCTGTCCGGAGACCCCCTAATCCAGGACTCCCTCAGTGACGATGGAATGCATGACCGGCAGCGACAACGGTGCAACTGAAAGATTTTACGGAAGGGTCGAGGAGATCTGGGAGCTTGACTACTCTGAACTGCACAACACGATGATGTTCCGTGTTAGATGGGCTAAGAATGTCGAATGAGAAAACCGGTATTTCACTACCATGACTATACCCGACGCCAAGAGCGCTACCGTGAACGCTATCGCAAAAAACGAGTGTAGGATCGAAAGTATGTCTAGAGGGGGGGTGATTAGACTACTTGACCAAATAAAAACTTAGCCTTTTCCCAATTTTAGTTCTTGGCAGATTTTAGCTATTTTAGGACAAGTCAAGCAATCATCACACAATTCAAGCAAGCATGCAAAGAGTTTATGGGCAGCGGAAAGTAAAGCATGCAACTTGCGAGAATGTAAAGGGAAGGGTTTGGAGAATTCAAACGCTATTGGAGACACGGATGTTTTTCCCGTGGTTCGGATAGGTGGTGCTATCCTACATCCACGGTTGATGGAGACTTCAACCCACGAAGGGTAACGGTTGCGCGAGTCCACACAGGGCTCCACCCAAGGGCAACGGTTGCGCGAGTCCACGAAGGGCTCCACCCACGAAGGGTCCACGAAGAAGCAACCACCCACAAAGGGTCCACGAAGAAGCAACCTTGTCTATCCCACCATGGCCATCGCCCACAGGACTTGCCTCACTAGCGGTAGATCTTCACGAAGTAGGCGATCTCCTTGCCCTTACAAACTCCTTGGTTCAACTCCACAATCTTGTCGGAGGCTCCCAAGTGACACCTAGCCAATCTAGGAGACACCACTCTCCAAGAAGTAACAAATGGTGTGTAGGTAATGAACTCCTTGCTCTTGTGCTTCAAATGATAGTCTCCCCAACACTCAACTCTCTCTCATAGGATTTGGATTTGGTGGAAAGAAGATTTGAGTGGAAAGCAACTTGGGAAGGCTAGAGATCAAGATTCATATGGTAGGAATGGAATGTCTTGGTCTCAACACATGAGTAGGTGGTTCTCTCTCAGAACAAATGAGTTGGAATGATGTGTGTGTTCTGATGGCTCTCTCACTGAATGAGAAAGAGGTGGAGGGGTATATATAGCCTCCACACAAAATCCAACCGTTACACAGTTTTCCAATCTCGGTGGGACCGAATCAATAAACTCGGTCTGACCGAAATGTAAACCTAGTGACCGTTAGGAATTTCGGTGGGACTGACATGCAACTCGGTAGGACCGATTCGGTTAGGGTTTGGGCATAACGTAATCTCGGTGAGACCGATTACACAAACTCGGTGAGACCGAATTTGGTAATTAGCTAACCAGAGAGTTGGTCAGGCAAACTCGGTGGGACCGATTTGCTCTTTCGGTGAGACCGAGTGGAACTCGGTGAGACCGAAAAGTTACAAAGGGGAAACACTGAGTTTACATTGCAATCTCGGTGGGACCGATTCGCTCTTTCGGTGGACCGAAAAGTTACGAAAGGGAAACAGAGAGTTTGCAACCCCATCTCGGTGAGACCGAGATCCTTATCGGTAGAACCGAATTGCTAGGGTTTGGCAGTGGCTAATGACAAGTGAAACTCGGTGGCGCCGGATAGGAAGAATCGGTAGGACCGAGTTTGGCTTAGGTTTATGGTCATATGTGGATATGGGAAAGTAGTTGAGGGTTTTGGAGCATATCACTAAGCACATGAAGCAAGAGGCTCATTAAGCAACACCTCATCCCTCCTTAATAGTATTGGCTTTTCCTATGGACTCAATGTGATCTTGGATCACTAAAATATAAAATGAAGAGTCTTGAGCTTTTGAGCTTGAGCCAATCCATTGTCCTTAGCATTTTGAGGGTTCCACTTTCACATCCATGCCATGCCAATCATTGAGCTTTCCTGAAATAATTATCTTGGAATAGTATTAGCTCAATGAGCTATATGTTGTTATGAATTACCAAAACCACCTAGGGATAGTTGCACTTTCAATCTCCCCCTTTTTGGTAATTGATGACAACATATAGATCAAAGCTTCGACAAATGATAATAAGCATGAAATATATCGTCGCTTTGAGAGGTATGTGATAAGTAAGAGCTCCCCCTAAATTTGTGCATATTTAAAATTTGCTTTGGACTGCAAATGCACAAATGAGTTAGAGTCATGGGTTACTCTTCCATGTCACATACATCTTGGTGGAGCGCTCAAAAATGATAAGATTGAAATACATGCACTCATCACCAAGAATAGTGAATGATCACAAACGATAGATAGAATGATAATATTTAAGCAAGCATCAAGCAAACATTAAGTGTAGCTTATGATCAAACACATGATCATCGATGTCTCACAGGCATAAGGACGTAGTATCTCACACACAAGCAAACAAAGTTCGAAAAACCACCAAATAAAGCAAGAGAGAAAAGCAACACTCTCTCTCTCGAAGCCTATGATCTATACATCTTCTCCCCCTTTGGCAACAAGTTACCAAAAAGTTCCTAGAAAATGCATAGCACTAGATCGACGCTCAGGCTTGATCTTCAGGTGGTGGTGGAGTCCGGATCACTCCAAGGACAAAGGCTTCTGTAGATGTTGAAGTAGTCGCTGGAGTTGGAGCTGAAGTAGATGCTGGAGCTGAGGCTGTAGCTGGTGCTGAGGTGGTGGCTCTGGTGTCAGCAACTGGCAGTGCAGACGACCTTGGACCTCGTGGCACTCTGGCAAAGGCATGAGTCGTGGTCCTGCCTCTCCTCTCATTCATGTCCTCCTGGAGCTGCTCCACTGCAGACTGAACTTCTGTTACCTTGACATCCAAGTCATAGAACTTCTGTTCCATGATTCTCTCTAGGCTCTGCTGATTCTTAGTGAGATTGGCCAGACTTTGCTCAATTCTCAGCGTGGATGCAATCAAGTAACCGAGCTGCTCTTGTTTGGTCTTCAAGAAGTACTCAGATGCCTCCGCTTGAGTAGGCATCGTGGCAGCTTTTTCCTTCTTCGCCTTCTCCTTCTTTGCAAATGCTTGGGCAGATGATGGCTCGTTCTCAGTCATAACAACTTCATTGTCCTCGAAATCTGGACGGATGGGCAGGTGTTCCTTATCCAACAAATATACGCCCGTGCCCATCTTGGAGTTGATGAGCTCCTGAATCTAAGGGGCATATCCACAGCTCCTCTTCTGATCTGCCGCAGTCCTTTTGATCGTTTCCACTATGAGGCTCATAACTTTGAATTTTTGAGGCACATCAAAAACATGAAGCAAATTGATCGCGTGACCTCTGATCATCTTGTGATCTCCAGACTTGGGCAGAAGAGTGTGCCTAAGGATCCAGTTGATCGTAGGCAATCCTGAGAGCAGATAATGCACTGAGCCAAATTTAAAAGTGTCAAGTGCTTCATTCGGAATCTCCTTGTACATGTTGGACATTGAGTTATGATCCATCTTTTTCTTGGCATAGATATCCAAGTCCTCATCTTGCTCCTCTGGGGCATTAATGATCCGTGCCCACTCAGCCACTGTAGATTGGTACCTTGTACCCTCTGACATCCATGTGATCCTTCCATCCGGGTAGTAGTGTGCTGTGGAGTAGAATTGCATGATTAGCTCCTCATTCCACTTTGTGAGCTTCTGCCCAACAAAGTCTGCAACTCCACACGCACTAAAGCTGTCATACACTCCGGGGTAGTAATCTTCATGTTCCTTCATGTAGGTCCAGTCGACCCATCTCATGTCACAAAGGATTGGCTTCTTGTCAAGCAAAACAGTCTCATAGAAATCTTGCTGCTCCTTGGTATGAAATCTGTAGTCCACTGCAGTCCTTCTCCTAGAAGCGTACGGATCTGCTTCTCTCCACTTCCTCAGCCCTGAATCTCTCCTGAGCTTCATATCCTCAGCCATAGGATGAGCATCGTTGTGGTCTGGGATCTTGGGCTTGAGCTTCCGAAGGACACTCTCTTCCTCTTCTTCAGTAGCTTCAGGCACTGGGGCCTTGTTCTTTTCTGCAGCAGGTATACTCCTTGTGTTTCTCTTTGGTGCTGTCTTAGGCTTAGATGCAGCCTTAGGTGCTTCCTTGGGCTTGGATGCAGCTGTTCCTGACCTTATGGCATCTCCCATAAGTTTGGCTGCCTTGGACGCTGGTGCAGCTGCCTCTTCTTCCTCCTCCTCTTCTACCATGATGGAGGCCTTGCCAAGGACTCTAGCCACAGTCTTCTTCACTCTCTCTTTCCTCTTTTTGCCCTCAGCTGCAACGGGTTCAATGGGAGCAGGCTTCTCAGTTGAGGCTCTAGCCTTTGACATGGGCTGCCTGCCTGCTAGCCTTTTGATTTTCAGGCCCGGCTTTGAGCCTTGAGCTGGCTCAACTCTCTTGGAGGTGGCCTCTTCCTCTGCCACGTAGTCGTCATCTTCAGAATCTGAGATTTTCTTCTTCCTTTGTCTCATGGCAGCTTTAGGCAGGTTGCTGGGTGTGCTCCTGCTGCCATCATCTGAGGAACTTGAGGGGCTAGTGCCCTCACTCATCACCACTTGCTGCTCTGAGAGGTTCTGGCTGTCACTCTGGTCTGACATGATGCAAACTGACTGCTGACCCTGTGAATAGATTATAGAAGAGATAGAGTGGATGAGCATCACAAAATGCAGAGATTTTTGCAAAAAGAATGATCCAAAAACTTAGTTTTAGTTTCCCACTGAAATCATCTCGGATCTACCGACTTTCAAACTCGGTGATACCGAAGCAGTTTTGGAACCTAAACTAGTGAACTCGGTAGGACCGAGTCACAGTTCGGTGGCACCGAGACTGCTAGGGTTTCACTGAGTTCAAAAATCGGTCACACCGATAAGTAATTCTCGGTCAGACCGAGTCTCACTTGTGTAATGGCATAAGCCAAATCGGTGGGACCGAGTTTTTCAACTCGGTGGGTCCGAGATGGTTTCGGCAGAGACCTAAACCTAGAATTTTCGAATCAAACCTAATCTATGAGCGTTTTGACTGGATAGAAGTGTTTCAATCGTGGCAAGAATCAATATGATCACAATGTGCTAGGAATCAGATTGAGGAATAGCACAAAGATCAAGTCCATACCCTAGTTCGGCGGGGACTTGCTACGGCGGCAACGGCGGGGCAGAAATCCCGTTGACGGCGACGGAAACCAGCGACTGGAGGCTGCTGGCGGCGAGAAGACGATCCGGAGACCTCAGGGGCAGAGCAGGCTATTGCGCGGGCGAAGGGGTTCGGAAAAATTTCCAAATTTTGCCCGTGACTATATATAGCCCGACCCTGTCGGTGTGACCGAGTGGAACGACTCGGTGGCACCGAGATTCATAACTGCGTGCAGTTACTGAAACTCGGTGGGACCGAAAGGTTCAAATCGGTTGCACCGAGATCGAAAACCTAGATCAACTTAATGATCTCGGTAGGACCGAAGTGGAGTATCGGTCAGACCGAGAATCACAAAGAGGTTTTGGAAGTTTAAGTCTATGACGAATCGGGGACTCCGAGCACTCCTCACACAGAGTGGTTCGACTCTGACTTGATCAAATTTTGTGATGCAGCATGAATAGAGTTTGAGACGAGAAAAGCATAGATAGCTAGAGGAGGTTCTTAGGCATTCTTGTCCATCCACTTGGCAAAAGAAGATAAAGCCAAACAATCAAAGCAACAAGTGGATGTCCTCGAATGAGTAAAATATGCAATCAGCATGCTCACACAATAAGATGGCAAATGAAATATGTGGCAAAGCATGCACAACCAATTCTAGCATCTATCAAGCAATTTGCGATGACTAGGTCATCTATATATGAGTATATTGACTTAGGAGTCAAGTGAGAACACTTGATCGTAGGTCATACTCATCGTTTAAGCTCAAGTGGGGTTACCACTTTTACATAAAGCATTGTTTTGTTCACATCTTTAGAGTTGCTTTAACTCAAGTCTTAGAGTAAAGCTCCCCCTAGATGTGATATCCCCCCTAAGAGGGATGAACTAACCTTGGGTTTTCTCGATGATGACTTCATGTAGATATTGAAGATGTGGATGCTCAATGTTGATGTAGATCTCTTGGAGCTATCCATTTGAGTGAATTGCACTTTCAATACCTACATGGGTTAGTCCCACAAGGAACAAACAAGGATATCCATAGACATAGAGTGATGCACACAAAAGATGATGTCCATGAAAGCTTTTAGGTTACCTTGTCCCTTGTCTTACCAACAAGAGGGTTTGTGACTCCTTGAACTAGTGCAAGATGTGGAAGTTGATTGCACTTGTTCTTGCCAAAATGATAAGAGTGAAGTATGTTGGCGGAGTCACCCTCAAGAACTCTCTAGTTCTTCTTCTTTTGGATCCACATCATCTTGATGGGAATCCTTGGAGTTGTAGTCGTACTTGATGAAGTGGAACTTGAAGTAGTCTTGGGAATCCACTTGACTAAGGTCTTTGGAGCTTCTTAAAATGCATCAATTTCCTCTTGAAGCTTGTCCTTGCCTTTTTGCTCGTAGTCTTGTGGTGGAAGATCATCTTGAGCTTGTGTCCCCTTGAAAGAAGTATACTTCTCTTGTTGAGGGACAAACTTTGTCTTGGGGTATTGATCTTCTTCCCATTCAACTCCATTGGCATTGAACTTTCGTTCAAAACCAACACCTTGATTCTTCCGGTGCATTCCTTGCTTGCGCACAATTTCCTCGAATTGCTTACTCCCGGCAAGGCTTTTGTACACTCCTTTCTCTATAATTCCCTTCAATAAGCTATTTTGTTGCTCAAGTGTAACTTGGCTAAGAGAATCATTAGTGGAATCAAGAGAACTACTAGAAGCAACAATATTGAATTTAGCATGATCATTGTTACAACTAGAGGAAGAATCTTTCTTGTTAGACTTGACTTGAGGCATGTAAGTGGATAAGAGTAAACGCTTGGCAATGTAAGAAGAACTTTTCTTGCGGAGATCATCATTGATTGCCTTTAAGAACTCATGCTCTTGCTCAAGATTGAGCTTTTCAAAGCGTAGTTTCTCATGAGCTCTTAAAAGTTCTCGATGATCTTCGAAGATAGTGTCATGAGCTAACTTAAGAGTTTTTAGTTCTTTAGTTAGAACCTCAATCTTCTCCTTATCATTGTCATTCATTTTATCTTGATTAGCATGATTAATTGGTCTTTCATCATAGTATTCATCACTAGAGTTGTCACCAAGCAAATCATCACCTAACAAGTCATCTTCATCACTATTGAAATTAACATACTCGGGGTGTGTTACCTTAGGACCTTTTGCCATGAAGCATCTTCCAATTCCTTCATTTGGTGAGTCAAATATGTCGTAGGAGTTGGTTGACACAAGTGCTAGACCGGCAACACCTTCATCTTGAGTATCTTCGGAGTCGGAGTGATAACTCCTCTTGGAGTGGCAGTCGGAGTCGAAGCCGGATACCCATTCACCAACATGATCTTGATGTCTTCGTCTTGTGTAGCTCCTTGATGATTTTTCCTTCCTTTCCGAATCCTTGCTTCTCCGTGAGTATCTTCGTTCATAACGATCATCTCTACTCCTTCTCTCTCTTGGTGGTGATCCTTTGCTTCTTCTTTTTGGAGAATCTTCTCTTCTCTTGTAGGGAGCTGTACACTCATTGGCATAGTGTCCGGGTCTTCCACAATTGTAGCAGTTTCGCTCTCGACTAGAAGATCTTTTGTCATTGTAGGACCTTGATTTGGAGCTTCTATCTTTGCTTCTACTCTTGTAGAACTTGTTGAAGTTCTTCACCATTAAGCTCAATTCTTCATTGAAGTCTTGTTTCTCACTTGATGATGTAGGGGCTTCACATGAGGCTTTATAGGCACCACTTGACTTGTTGTGAAGTTCCTCTTTATCCTTAAGTGACATCTCATGAGCAACAATTCTTCCAATCACTTCCGTTGGCTTGAGATCTTTGTAATTGGGCATCATTTGGATCAATGTGCACACGGTATCATATTTTCCATCCAAGGCTCTTAGGATCTTCTTGATGATGAATTTATCGGTCATCTCTTCACTTCCTAAGCCGGCAATCTCATTTGTGATGAGAGCAAGCCTAGAGTACATTTTAGCGACACCTTCACCATCCTTCATCTTGAACTTGTCAAGTTGGCTTTGAAGCACATCTAACTTGGATTCCTTGACGGAGTCGGTACCTTCGTGCATATCAATCAAAGTGTCCCAAATTTCCTTTGCATTCTCAAGGCGACTGATTTTGTTGAATTCTTCGGGGCACAATCCGTTGAAGATAATATCACAAGCTTGAGCATTGTATTGCAACATCTTCAACTCATCCGCGGTAGCTTCACGGTTTGGTTCTCTCCCATCAAAGAAGTCACCTTGCAAACCAACACACACAATAGCCCAAACAGCGGGGTTATGTCCAAGAATATGCATTTTCATTTTATGCTTCCAACTAGCAAAATTAGTACCATCAAAGTAAGGACCTCTACGGTGACAATTTCCCTCGCTAGACGCCATACTCTCCTAGGTTGTGAAACCAAGGCTATGACCACCAAAAGCTATGGAGATCAAGCAAATGGAGACCAAAGCTCTGATACCACTTGTAGGATCGAAAGTATGTCTAGAGGGGGGGTGATTAGACTACTTGACCAAATAAAAACTTAGCCTTTTCCCAATTTTAGTTCTTGGCAGATTTTAGCTATTTTAGGAAAAGTCAAGCAATCATCACACAATTCAAGCAAGCATGCAAAGAGTTTATGGGCAGCGGAAAGTAAAGCATGCAACTTGCGAGAATGTAAAGGGAAGGGTTTGGAATATTCAAACGCTATTGGAGACACGGATGTTTTTCCCGTGGTTCGGATAGGTGGTGCTATCCTACATCCACGTTGATGGAGACTTCAACCCACGAAGGGTAACGGTTGCGCGAGTCCACACAGGGCTCCACCCAAGGGCAACAGTTGCGCGAGTCCACGAAGGGCTCCACCCATGAAGGGTCCACGAAGAAGCAACCACCCACAAAGGGTCCACGAAGAAGCAACCTTGTCTATCCCACCATGGCCATCGCCCACGAAGGACTTGCCTCACTAGCGGTAGATCTTCATGAAGTAGGCGATCTCCTTGCCCTTACAAACTCTTTGGTTCAACTCCACAATCTTGTCGGAGGCTCCCAAGTGACACCTAGCCAATCTAGGAGACACCACTCTCCAAGAAGTAACAAATGGTGTGTAGGTAATGAACTCCTTGCTCTTGTGCTTCAAATGATAGTCTCCCCAACACTCAACTCTCTCTCATAGGATTTGGATTTGGTGGAAAGAAGATTTGAGTGGAAAGCAACTTGGGAAGGCTAGAGATCAAGATTCATATGGTAGGAATGGAATGTCTTGGTCTCAACACATGAGTAGGTGGTTCTCTCTCAGAACAAATGAGTTGGAATGATGTGTGTGTTCTGATGGCTCTCTCACTGAATGAGAAAGAGGTGGAGGGGTATATATAGCCTCCACACAAAATCCAACCATTACACAGTTTTCCAATCTCGGTGGGACCGAATCAATAAACTCGGTCTGACCGAAAATGTAAACCTAGTGACCGTTAGGAATTTCGGTGGGACTGACATGCAACTCGGTAGGACCTATTCGGTTAGGGTTTGGGCATAAAGTAATCTCGGTGAGACCGATTACACAAACTCGGTGTGACCGAATTTGGTAATTAGCTAACCAGAGAGTTGGTCAGGAAAACTCGGTGGGACCGATTTGCTCTTTCGGTGAGACCGAGTGGAACTCGGTGAGACCGAAAAGTTACAAAGGGGAAACACTGAGTTTACATTGCAATCTCGGTGGGAACAATTCGCTCTTCGGTGGGACCGAAAAGTTACGAAAGGGAAACAGAGAGTTTGCAACCCCATCTCGGTGGGACCGAGATCCTTATCGGTAGAACCGAATTGCTAGGGTTTGGCAGTGGCTAATGACAAGTGAAACTCGGTGGCGCCGGATAGGAAGAATCGGTAGGACCGAGTTTGGCTTGGAGTTTTGGTCATATGTGGATATGGGAAAGTAGTTGAGGGTTTTGGAGCATATCACTAAGCACATGAAGCAAGAGGCTCATTAAGCAACACCTCATCCCTCCTTAATAGTATTGGCTTTTCCTATGGACTCAATGTGATCTTGGATCACTAAAATATAAAATGAAGAGTCTTGAGCTTTTGAGCTTGAGCCAATCCATTGTCCTTAGCATTTTGAGGGTTCCACTTTCACATCCATGCCATGCCAATCATTGAGCTTTCCTGAAATAATTATCTTGGAATAGTATTAGCTCAATGAGCTATATGTTGTTATGAATTACCAAAACCACCTAGGGATAGTTGCACTTTCAACGAGCCATGGGTACACGCTAAGCACGTGACACAATGCTTCTTCATAACCGACCCGTGCAATCCCAGCCGTGTTGTCGAGAGGAGAGGCAAAAGGAACATCTTTGGAATGGATGGAGTCGCCAACGAGGAAGACTACGATCAGTACGGCAACCCAATGAGGGAAGATGACGATGATGATGAAGTATATGTCAAAATAAGAATCAATACTACATTACCTAAGAAAAATCGTACTCCATGGAAAAGGCAAAGTCACAATGAGGGGCTCAATTATTCTTCAATGAATAAGAAGGGAAAGAAGCTGACTCAAAAATGAAAACGTCAATGCTGAGGAACCGTATGCTATCAGTCAAATGATGTAATACATATATATATATATTACATCATTGGACACATGCATAATAATGGCTAAGTGTGTACACAAAATAAGAACGCACACACACACACACACATACATATTTAACCGTCAAATGATGCAATATATATATATATATATCACCTTCCCTTCGTTCACTGCTCTCGGAAAAAAAGTGAGAGAAAATAAAGGAAAAGAAAAAGGGAAACTGGTTATAGCAGTAGCGCATTACTGAAAAAGAGCTACAGCTAGTCAAGGTAGCAGTAGAGGTTTCTGTATAAAACCGCTATAGCTGCCTTTAATAGTAGTAGCGCATTTGCTCTAAACGCTCTACTGCTACGTCCACTTAACCCAAAATCCTCACTCTCTCTGCTTCATCCCGCCTCTTTCCCCCCCAAATCCCCACTCTCTCTTCCCTCGTCGTGCCCCGGTGCTCGCACCCGACCCCGACGCTCGACCCTGACCCCGACCCCGGCCTCGGCTCTGACCCCGGTGCTCGCTCCCGACCCCGGCGCTCGCGCTGACCCCGGCGCTCGCCCCCGACCCCTACCCCGGCCTCGGCTCCGTCCCTGGCGCTCGCCCCCGACCCGACGCGCGACGCCTCCCTTCTCTGCTTCCTCTCCTCCCAACCTCGGCTGTCGTCGGGCCTACCTCCTTGCCCCTGCACCCTCTGTAACACCCCCAGCGCTCCTCCTCTCTCTGCTAGCGAGGGTTCTTTGGTTAATTTACTTAGGTTTTAATTATGAGTAGGTTAATTAGGTTATCTATTTAGTTATGAATTTAGCTAGGTTTATTTAGTTTTGGACATGTCATATTTGGAAAATGATAATTATGTGCATGGTAAATGATCCGAGTGGCCTATGTTACGCCGGAATGTTGATTCATTTCCGTTCTGGTGAATTTCAGGCGCTCGATATGTCCTTTTTTTAGCAAAGGTCATGCCGAAATTTTCCATGAATTTTGGCATGATAGATTTCTTTTTGGCAAACATAGATTTCTTTTTTATGTCATTTTTCATTTTTTTTCATTTTTTTGAATTAAACGAGGAGACTTAATCATAGGAAACATGTCGAACAACGAAGAAACTAGGCCTTCTGACCAGGATGCAGACGAGATGGATTATGAGGGTTAACAAGAGTGACTTCATCAGGGCCTGCTACAAGTGGGACAAGGAAAAGAAGGTTTTTTACACGAACAAGATCACGAGGAAGTTGATTAGACTACTAGTAATTACTCTTTTACCACCTTACATTTAGCTCCATATCTAGTCGACTACACATTCCTAAACGGTTCACGCTCCTTCTGCAGGAGAAGCAACACCAGCTTGCAGCCGAAAGCCCTACTTCTCCGATGAGGCCCAAGTGGGACACCCCTCTCAACTGGGCCTTCAACGAACTTAAGGGACTCCCTTTGGGTCAGCGACCGCAATATAGTCGTGTGCATGGCGCTGGAGACAGCTCCATGTGGAAGGTGTTTTACAATGAGGGCCCGTAGGCCAAGAAGTAGAAAAAGAAGTTTAGTCAGGCAGACATCGACGCGAAGGTGAAGCTTCCGGTCGAGAAAAAAGCAGCTGGGGACGCGAAAAAAACAGCTGAGGAGAAAAATGAGTTGCTACTGCAAGCAGTCAATGAAGCTGTAATTGCCTGCAGAAATGATTTCGCTACTAACTTGGTTCCAGCTATCATCAACTGGACGAAGGAAAATCCAGAAAAGACGGTACATGATTTCTCGCTGCCCAGTTTTGTCGGGAGAAACTCCATGAACAACAACACCATCGCACCGTCATTTGCTCACGCAACCGGGCCTCCTCTCGCAGCCGCTCCCACTCATAGCAGCCCGTCCTCAGTCTCTGGCACGCTAGGTGGGCCTTCGTCTTTGGCTGAGTTGGTGCCGTCACGGTAATTACATGTCGCACCAACATATATATATATATGTATATATATAGAGAGAGAGAGAGAATATTCCATTTTCGTTGCCTTTCGGATGTCTTACGCCACAGACATATGTGTTTGCAGGCCAAAGAAACCCTGTGCACCATACTCTACTTGATCAAAGTCTAGAAGGTGGACCTGGGAAAGGGGATGATAATGGAATCCTTGCAACCCATGTTCCACAACCAGCCGATCCCCGCTGGGCACTTCAGGGTTAGCTTCTCCAATGTGAAATCAGGGCATCAGCATTTGCCTCCTCCAGTACATCCTGTGAGAGAGGACGACCTGACCCCGCCGCGGATTGGAAACTGCAAGGCTTCGGTGCTGCTATGGCCGAAGAATCTTATTCGTCTGGAGCCGTCTGAGAGCACACCAATAACCACACATCAACAAGCATGTGCGGAGATCACCACCCCACCTACGCAATTACCAGCTCCTGTAGTGCCGGGTGAGAGCGGCGGACGACATGATGAAGGGGGTGCAATAGTACTGGCTGATGTAATTTGTCCTGTAGAACAGAGAATGGATGATGAGACGGAGGTCGACCCTATGGGTTTCCTCAATACAAACGCGTATGACTGTGACATAGATATGATGAGTCAACCATATGACGAATCGGGCTATCAGCATGCTAATGAGGATATGGATGATATGCCCGGGCAGGAAGGTCGTAGCAGGGATTGCAAAAAGTCTCTCTTCATGAAATCCTCACAGGACACACCTGAAGATGCCGCCTCAACACAGGCTCAACTAGTCGGGTGCGAGGGTCGTACAGTACTTAGACCGGGAACACTGGGGCAGGGGTTAAGGAAGGGTCTGGAAGGTGTGCCCAAGAAAAAGGAGAGGAAGAGATCGGGGAAGATAGCTGCCTCCAAACAAGCAAGAGCACATAGCAGCCAGACGATGGATTTTGAAGAGCGTGTACCCGTGAAAGGTGCGGCCATGTTCCATCTCACGGGCGAGCCGATGCTACCGCCGAAACCGCTGGAGGCACTATCAGGGGATCTCAGGAGACTGCACGGCCATGTGTTGTAGACTGAGAAAATCCTACTAGCCTCAAAGGATCCAGGATATCTGACATACGCGGCTAGTGTGCCCGAGGAGAAGTGCTACATCGACACACGGCCCGCGGAGGTGTTCTTCCTGCGGTTTGACCATATCTTTGAGATGTTTCTGACAAGGCGGCTCGATTTTACAATCGTCCGCCTTTTGCGCTACATATGAGCTCCGTCATGAAGAGAGAAGAAGTCTCGCAAATCTCTATGGCGGATCCGTACTACATGCACGAGTCTTTCTTGAGTCTCGTCGACCATGGGCGTGAAACTGCTAGGGACTACCTACAAAACTTCATGGTACAGAATAAGGACCAGGAAATTGTCCTCCTGCCTTATCATCCAAAGTAAGTCAGTTCCGGACAACCCTTTCGTACATTTCAATCATTCCTTCTCACTCATATGGAGAATAATTTGAGGTGTCTTTTCCCCGAAGCAACGGGTGCGTCGTTCGTTCTTTACCCGCGAGTCTCCCACACCATGTATTTCGACCCTTCTAGAGGCTACGAGAAAAAGGACTGGACCCACATAATGAATATTCTAGATGATGCTCTCCAAGGCTTCAGCATTAGAGGTGGCCACGTGCAGATCAGGAAGCAAAGGAGCAAGAAGATGGGTTTTGCGCATAAAACTAACTTCTCCTGCATCCATGTCCCAAAACCAAGCAAGAAGGATGGATTCTACATCGTCCATCTCATGATTGAGTTCAGCACGGATCACCAAAAGCTTTGCATGACAAGCAGAAATGATGATCATATCCACAAGTGGCTAGAATCTCATGGAGAAGTGGATTATAAGCTTAGAGATGACTTCTTTCGCATCCAAAGGGACATTGCGACGATCATCATGAAAGAAGTCATCGATGAGAAGGGGATCTTCCACCACGGCCCTATATCTCGAGCTGACGTCCGAACTCGCATAGGCATGCAACGTATAGACCTCACGCCGTTCAAGAAGCTAGGGTCCATCCTCGATGATACGGAAGGATGGAACATCTAGTGATTTACGATGCCGATGATGATGATATGTGTCGGTTGAACTTGTATAATTTCTGTAGCAATGAAACTTTGTGATGTCCACGGTCCCTTCCAAACTTTCGTAACGCTACTTTGTTAGTTTGCCTACGATGACCTGCATACCTCTACTTAATTAGTTTGTGTACTGTATGTTGCATCTAGGTGCTAACCCTTTCTTTTTCGTGTTGCTCTAGTATATTTTGTTGCATATGATTGTACATCCTCTTGATGAAGATGCATCTCTAACATGTACCTAGTTTCTTGATGGCGAAGTCCTATGTCATGTACGAAGGGAAGGTTCCTGGAGTGTATGACGAGTGTTATGAGTGTCAGGCACAAGTGCAGGGGGTCTCGGGTGCCAGCCATAAAGGCTTCAAAAGCAGACAAGAAGCACAAGCTAGTTACTTGAGGTTCAGGTGAGCGCGAGAGAGGACTCATGACCGCTGCCTCATGTACTGAATAGTTCCACTATAACTCATAGTGATAGCACTTCTCGCGTATATCGTTTAGATGGATGACGTTGTAGTTGGAAGTATTGAGACTTGCATGTATCGCTATTTTTCAGATGATGACGATATACAACTTTGTGTTGGATGATAATTATGATGAGACTATTTGTATGTATATTCTGTGATTACATTTGTGGTATCGCAGCGATTTGTATGTGTATGATGATGACATTTGTATGTGCTAAAGATTTGTGTATAAAGCCTATTCAAATACAAAACAAATATGCAGAAAAAAAACAAAAGCTACTAAAATTAGCAGTAGCGAGTGGAGGAAAGTCAGCAGCAGCGTGACAATAGCAGTAGTGTGTTCTTCCAAAGAGCGCTAGAGCTATTAGCAGTAGCGAGCTTCCAAGCAGCACGCTGCTGCTACACTTGTATAGCAGTAGCGCGGGCGCGCACGCGCTGCTGCTATGGGTTAGCTGTAGCGCCCTATTAGTAGCGCCGGTGCCCGTGCTACTGGTAGGAGAAAAACCCGCGCTGCTTCTAGGCTTTTCCCTAATAGTGTATTAACTTCCTGATCTCTGCATTATTGGGCACATAAGAACGGTCCTCAAACCACAAGGTGTTGTGCTCGTCCTCACGAAAACCTTTGGCTTTTCCTTCACTCATATTCTCCTTTATCTCCGCAATTTCCTTGTCATCCTTCTGTGCTTCACGAATCTTTCCTAACAATGTAGAATGAACTTCCATCGCTGCAACAAAACCTCTAGGAACAATCTCCAAACATAGTTCCCTGAGATCGTCGACTAACTTCTTAGGCAAACCTCCTGTTACTAAGGTATTGGCATAACTCTTCCGGCTCAAAGCGTCTGCTATGACATTGGCCTTTCCTGGATGATAGTGCAGCTTCATATCATAATCCTTTATAAGCTCCAACCATCTCCTCTGCCTGAGGTTCAACTCCTTCTAAGGAAAAATGTACTTCAAACTCTTGTGATCCGCGTACACATCACAACGGTTTCCAATAAGAAAATGTCTCCAGGTCTTGAGCGCATTCCCTACAGCTGCTAACTCCAAATAATGGGTGGCATAATTCAACTCATGCGGTCGAAGTTGACGTGAGGCATATGAAACAACTATTTCGTCTTGCATAAGTACCCCTCCAAGTCCTAAGCGAGAGGCGTCGCAATACACTTGGAAATCCTTGCGTATATCTCGCAGAATCAGCACTGGGGCCGTAGTCAAACATTTCTTCAACTCCTGGAAACTTGCTTCACATTCTTCAGTCCAATGGAACTTGGTGTCCTTCTTCAAGAACGCCGTCATGGGCTTCGCAATCTTGGAAAAAATCTCAATGAATCTCCGATAATATCCCACGAGTCCAAGAAAACTGCGGATCCCTCCAACTGAGGTGGGAGCCAACCATTCAGTGACTGACTGAACCTTGGTAGGGTCTACTACTATATCATCTCCTGATATAACATGTCCAGGGAATCCAACTTCCTTCAACCGAAACTCACATTTGCGGAACTTGGCGTATAACTGGTGTTCCCTGAGCTTCTCGAGAACTAAGCACAAATGCTCTTTATGCTCCTCTTCATTCTTCGAGTACACCAAAATGTCATCAATGAACACCACGACATATTTATCCAAGAACTCCATGAACACCTTGTTCATCATACTCATGAAATAGGCAGGGGCGTTAGTCAATCCGAATGACACAACCGTATACTCATACAGCCCGTACCTGGTGGTGAAAGCTGTCTTAGGCTTATCTTGTTCTCGAATCTTCAGCTGGTGGTATCCTGATCGAAGAGCGATTTCGGAAAGGACTTTTGCTCCTTGCAGCTGGTCAAACAGATCATTGATCATCGGCAGTGGGTACTTGTTCTTGATCGTTACTTCATTCAATGCCCGATAATCAACAACCATTCTCAGAGACTTATCCTTCTTCTCAACAAAGAGCACTGGGGCTCCCCATGGTGACAAACTTCGTCGAATTTAAACTTTCTCCAATAACTCCTTAATCTGTTTCTTAATCTCCTCCACATGCGGGCATCCGGTATGGTCTCTTCGATATTGGTCTGGTGCCTGGCAATAGCTTTATCAAAACTCAATATCTCGATCTGGCGGCATACCTGGTAGTTCCTCTGGAAATACATCTGGGAAATCCTTCACTACAAGCACTTCCTCCTATACAACTACTGAGAGGGAATTTACGTGAGTACTCTTAGGAGTATACCTGGATACATACTTAATCCTTTTCCCTTCCGGTGTGGTGAGCAGAATTGCAATCGATGTTTCCTCCATACATCGATAGCCAATCCATACCGAGTATCACATCCAATCCTTGGGATTCCAAAATTATCAAGTCTGAGGAGAAAACATGCCTACATATGGTCAATGGCATCTGAAAACATCCCTGACTTGCCATATACTCCGCTCCTGGTGAGCTTACTAACATAGGTGTCCTAAGTACTTTAGTGGGCAACTTATATTTATCCATGAATCCCCTTGAAATGTATGAATGCGATGCACCAGTATCAAAAAGAACTACTGCATGTGGCTCCTCCTCAACCTCCTCCATGTTCACATGGTTCACTTGTCCCTTGTTGAAAGGGTTGGGCTTCTTCCTAGAGCTTCCATTGCCATTTCCATTCATTGCTTCAGAACACTCAGTGGCATAGTGTCCAGTCTTCCCACACTTGAAACAAGTGATGTGACTTAAATCCTTCTTGGCGGGCGTGCTTGGGTTAGAGCGGTTCTGATTGCTGCCTCCTCCACTCCCATTTCCATTCCTTGGGCCATGGTGGTTATGCGGAATTCCTCCATTGTGGTTATGGCCTCCATGGTTATGGGTAAATCCTCCCGAGTTCGGGGTGAAACGGGGTTTCTGCTGAGATCTTGAATTGTACTTTCCTTGCCCATACCTCCTCTTGCGGCTCTCAATCTACTGCGGCTTCCCTTCAATCATAAGAGCCTTATCTACCAACTCCTGGTAGTTGTTGAATGTTGCCACCATCAACTGCATACTCATCTCATCGTTTAGCACTTCCATAAACTTATCTTGTTTCGCGGCATCGGTGGCCACGTCATCTGGTGCATAACGAGCTAGCTTGCTAAATTCCTCCACGTACTGCCCTACAGTATGGTTGCCCTGGCGTAAGTTGCAAAACTCACGCTTCTTCATACTCATAGCTCTAGTTGAGACATGAGCAGTGCGGAATGCTTGCTGAAACTGCTCCCAAGTAACATTGGCTATGGGGAAAGTGGTTGTGTAATTTTCCCACCATGCGGCTACGGGTCCATCCAATTGGTGTGCGGCAAAACGCACCTTCTCAGCATCTGTGCAACCGGCAGTGGTTAACTCCCTTCCAATCCTGCATAGCCAGTCATCCGCAACTATGGGCTCGGTGCTACTGGGAAACACCGGTGGTTGTAACCTCAGAAAACGGGCTAAGTTGTCAACTGGAGGTGGTGGTGGTGGGTTGTTGTTATTTTTGTTGTTGTTGTTGCCCTGATTCTGAACTAGCAACTTCATTAGTGTATTCTGCTGCTGGATCAACTGAGTGAGCTCCGGTGGAAAAGCAAATCTGGGGTCACATCTCGAAGGCATCTGATGGGTTTGGAGGGGAGAGATTAGAATAGAATGAGGTCTAATGAGAAAGCACTACCCATATGCACATGAGACAAAACACAATCAATATCACACCAAAACAATATCAAGCAAGGGCATACATTGATCTAACTATCATTACAGTGCTCAGACTACTATTATATACATGGGGGGAATACTACTAATCATATGGTGGTCATCTAGAAATTTTGATCGGTGGAAGACTCCATGATATCCGCTCCAGCTTCATCTTCATAATCATCATCACTACCATCAAGGTGGGAGTCGGTGTCGTAGATGATGATGTAGTCTTCAGAACGAATCTCCTTGGGTTCGTCGTCTTCTCCTCCTAGCGCAGGGTCTCCCATGAAAACTCCTAGCTTCCTTGTCAGGTCGTCATTCTTCTCCACAAGTATCGTCATTTCCTCCTCATATCCATCGCAGATAGACTTGAGTTCCTCTTCTAGCTATGTGATCCGGGTCATCGCCTTCTTCAAATCTATCATGCTTGCGCACATCTGGTTCTCCTGGCGACGAATGTGATGATTTAACTCCTGTCATCTCGGCGCCACATATTTGGTAGATAGTGTCCTTGAGATCCTTGTGATAAACTTCGCCGATGCGTCCCATGGTAATGTGGGCTGCTATGGTCTTGCCTAGACTCTAGGTTGGTGCATCAAAGGAAAACTCTATGGGCTCAGTGACTGGTGTGAATGTCCTTCCTAGAACTTGAACTCAAATCAACCATGGCTCCTCTTCTGGTAGTGTGGCGGTGTAGGTCCCGGTGAAGCTTGGTATTCCGATGTTCAGATACCTAGTGACTTCCTTCAAGTGTCGTCCAAAGGGTGTATCTTCATCCGACTGTGTAAACTTGTTCCTTGAGTCTGCCATCCTAAGGAGTAGAAAATGGAGAGGAGTCAGAAATGAGTAGAGAAGAGTGACCTATGGCTCATCTTAGTGGTCGTGTCCTACATTCAGCGTGTGCTCTGATACCATCTTGTAGCGACCCGACCTCAGACGGTCAAGTCTCTGTGTTCAGTGTCATCCCTGGATCGGTAATGCTGACACACACAGTACTCGAAGGATTTATAACAGAGTAGCAATCGCACACTTATTACATCGAATGTCTCAAAAGACAACTTATTACAATAAATATGGCTTAAGGCCATCTAAATAAGATAACGACAGAAGGCTTGGAAGATAAAGCGAGTCCATCAACTACAACCGCATAGCTGAGTGCACGACAAACAACCTAGCGCACCTTACTCTTCGTCTGAAAAGTCTGCAACATAATATGTTGCAGCCCAAAACGGGTCAGCACATGGAATATGCTGGCAATATAACACAGTAGAGCAATGAATAGATAAATGCTATCACTACATGCATATATGGCTGGGGGGGGCTCTACAGTTATATTGTTTTGCGAAAAGCCAATTTTTCCCTACAACAAATGAATATGTTTTATTTAACTATTATGGTAGTTGAAACATCATTGAGAAGGTTCCTCCAACTCAATCCCAATTAAAGTAGTCATTAACACCTGTCAAATTAATTTAGAGTGATGAGATCAAATCAACAATTCAAGTACCAGATACTCAAGATGTCCATTATCGGGGACACGGCTAACCATGATTAGTTTATACACTCTATAGAGGTTTGTGCACATTTCTCCACAAGACTCCATCTCTTCTGTTTGATTTCTCGCACTACATGGTGTTTGAGAAACGGATGATCGAGACACAGTCTTTCAGAAGCATTAACTCTTTACCCCGGGTGGACAGTTACACCTACTCTCCCCTACATTTGCTAGCCCACCATTGAAAGAGGTCACGCAACATACTTAGCTGCACACAAAAGTTTGTAGCATCAATAATCTTATGATCCCTTTGAGCCTGGGTGGCGAACCATAGGATGATCACACGGGTACTCCGGGATATCCTTCGACAACACTGGATTCTCCAGGTGCCCATAAGCAATCCACCCAGATGTGTATTAAAGTTGCCACCATAAGTTCAACCATTAATTAATAACTCACATCTGTCATGGTTACTCTCAAACCCAAACCACGTCTACGGGCATAGCATGGCAATATAAGCATAGCATAGAAGTAACTCCCAAGGGTTTGATAATAAAACTGGCAATAGGTTCTACCTCATCATCTACTTCCCGGACCCACATGTTAAGAGATCCTACTCATGCAATGTGTGAGGGTTGAAACTAATGCATAAAACTGGGTAATAAAGGGTATGATCAATGTGTTACTTGCCTTGCTGACGATCTGCAAATCCTAGAGAATCGTAGTAGCATGCTTTGCACTCCGGGAATTCTATCGCAAACAATCAATGGCATACATAAGAACTCAAGCAAAGATGCACAGGTAAAACTCAAATAACAAGGTCTAACTAGAAAGTTCAACTGAAGAACTTCGGTTTGCAAAAAGAATCAAATCAAACGGAGGAACGTAACTCAAACTACGAAAGAAACAAAATCCGTTTACTAATCTGGACTAAAGTCAAATTTTATAGTACCGAAATCTTGTTTAAGTTGGTTAAACGGAAAGAGGGCTTCGAGAAGAAGATCTAGGCGCTTGTTTTACCTGATTTGGACAAACGAGCAAAAAGATATACTAGAACGAAGATTAGGGCAGAAATCGCGATCGAAAATATTCACGGAAAAACCCTGGAAAACAAAACAAGAGGAATAGGCTAACTAACCAACATTCGCTGTCTGCGGCTAACTGACAAACAACGTTCGTTAATACGAACGTATGGACGAACGTCCGCTAAATAACTAAACCGAAAAAACCGAACCGATCTAAAAAACAAATCTAGGGTTTTATAAAACATGAGCGGTTCTCAGAGAAAAACCGAGGTGGCGGCGGGATCGGTGGCGGCGGCGACTCCGGCGGGCGGGCGGTCGGCCCGGCTCCGGCGGGCGGGCGGTCGGCGGCTGCGGCACAACGGGGAGGCGGCGGCGTCGAGCGGTGGCGACGCGGGTTTCGAGGCGGCGACACTAGGGTTTCGGGGTGGGGCTGGCGGTGCAGTGGGCTTCGGGCCTCGCCCTTTAAAGGCTGACCGGGCGGTGTCTGAGTCGGGCACGGCCCGGTTAGGTAGGTGCATTTTTTTTAAAAAAAATAATCTTGACGCGGAAAAACAAATAAAAGAAATATTAAACAGAGTCCAAAAATCATGAAATAAATTTTCACGGTCCTCTAATAATATTGCGGACAAAGTGAACATTTATTTGGGCCTCTAATGCAATTTTGAAAAACGCATGTTTTTCCTAATTAAAACAAAATAACAATAAAAGTCAAAAAAAGTATTTATTTGATTTTAATATTTTTCCTCCAATAATCTCTTTATTTTGGAGAAGTCATATTATCTCCTCTCTTACATTTAATATGAAATATTTTCGGAGAGAAAAATAATTAAAACCAAAGTGATCCTTGTTTCAGTATTTGATAAAATTCAAATATGAGAAACGTGAAATCCCCAACTCTCTCCGTTGGTCCTTGAGTTGCTTAGGATTTTTAGGATCGCAAAATGAACTGCAATAAAATATGATATGCATGAATGACCTATGTATAACATTCCAAATTGAAAATTTGGGATGTTACATTCATCCATCAAGATCATGTTTAGGGTGATAGGCTCATCACTTGAATGTCCTAGTTTTATCCCCCCTGTCATTAAGTCGGTCAACTTCTTGTATGCCATGGTATTTTGCCTTCAATAGGAATAGAAAAATTGGCATAAATTGATAAAGTACATAGGAATATTTTATCCTAAAAATCTAGCTTACTGAATATAATTATTGAACTCATGATTCAGGTGAGATGTTGCAAAAATTCCCAAGATAAAATGTTGACACTTTTTGCACAATAAGATCTGATAAATTTTCTATAGGTTGGTAAATTTTCTTAATTTTTGGAGTTAAAGAAGTATTGATACTCTTGCATTCTTTACAGACTGTACTGTTTTGGCAGATTGTTGTTATGTTTGCATTGTTTGCATATGTTTGCTTGTTTAATGATTCTATTTGAGGATAGAGTATTAAATATGTAGAGGCATTAGTATGGAATTTTGAATAATAATTTTGGTGATTTGCTACAGTAGAGAACGATAAGGTTTTGCATTGATTTATACTAAATTATCTCACGAGTTCTTATTGAATTTTGTGTGGATGAAGTTTTTGAGATTTAGGAAAACCGTGATATGAGAGGAATTAAGAAGTTACAAAAGCTCAAGCTTGGGGATGCCTAAGACACCCAAAGATAATATTTCAAGAAGTCTCAAGCATCTAAGCTTGGGGATGCCCGGGTAGGCATCCCACCTTTCTTCTTCAACAATTATCGGTTAGTATCGATTGAGCCTACATTTTTGCTTCTTCATATGATGTGTGCTATTATTAGAATGTCATTTTTTTGTTTTTCTTATTGTTTTAATAAAATACTTATATTTGAAACTTTTAAATAAGAGAGAGTCCTCAAATAGCTATCCACTTACATAACTACTTGCTTGATCTTCACTTATATCTTTTCGGCATAGCTTGTCATTTAGTCTTGTGCTTCACTTATAGCGTATTAGTAAATTGTTGAATGTATTGAATATCATGAAGTTGAAATTATATGTTCATATCATGCCTAGTAGTAGCTTCACATTGGGTTTAGAAAGTGAAATCTTTTGAAGCTTTACAATCACAATATTGGTCATATAAGCAATTCATGAATGATTACTATAAGGAAGAGGACTTTCACATGCGAATATATTATCTTGGACATCTTCTATGATTGTGAATACCTAGTAACTATTTTCAAACTTGAGCAAATTAGTTGAAGTTGGACATGGAAGACAACGTAATGAGTTATGTTTGGGTATACTTGCATAGAAGTTATATTGTCATGGATCCTCCAACATGTGGTGTTTGCCTAGGATCTTTTGCTAGCCAAAAAATTGTACTAAGTAGAGATACTACTTGTGCATCCAAAAACTCTTAAATCCAGTTTCTTGCCATGAGTGTCCACCATACCTTCCTATGGATTGAATAATATCCTTCAAGTAAGTTGTCATCGGTGCATAAAGCAATAGAAATTGCTGCTAAATATCTTTGATATTTTAGTGTAAGGGAAAATTGAGCATTATACGAACTTGTGATGGCAAAGTAATAAAAGCGACGGACTGCATAATAAAGGTTGTTATTATAAGGGGCATTATAGTGTGACGTTCCTTTGCATTACGAGCTTGGGCATTAAAAGAAAAAGCGTGTGGCAATCTCTCCTTCCCTCTGTGAAGGGTCTATATTTTACTTTTTAGTATTTACTTTTATGCAAAGAGTCAATAGTATAAATTCTCATTTCAACCTCAATTATACTCTAGTTGGCAAGCATCATGTGGTGGGGAAAGATCTAGGCACATATGACTAGTCAAATATATTTGATCATAATTTATTATTGTTCACAATTATCTCTATGATAAATGAGTTGGGAGTCAAAATATTAAGCCCATATCTTTCTCTGTGTTCGGATATATTTGTTCTTTAAGAATATGCTTTGAGTAGTAGCAATCATGGAAGACTATATGATGATTGAGTATGTGGAGCTCTTACTTAGTCTTTGATTGAATAAGTTGAATTGCAATTGCATGGTGACTGAGAACATAGATTGTTGAGTTTTAGGAGAATTCACTGTTTGAACCTTAACATGTGAATTAGTTGCTACTTTAATATGAGAAGTTTTATAAGAAAGAATTGCTGTTATGATGCTTGGAAAAGTGATTGAAATTGTCATTGATCAAATTTGTGCACTTTTCTAGCATTAGCAATTCATAAATTATTTCTTTTATCATTTACCTACTCGAGGAAGAGTAGAAATTAAGCTTGGGGATGCTGATACATCTCCAACGTATCTATAATTTATGAAGTATTCAAGATAATGTATTATCATTCTGGGATATTCTACAATCATTTTATAGCAACTTCATATAATTTTTGGGACTAACGAATTGACATAGTGCCTAGTGCTAGCCGTTGTCTTTTGGTTGTTTTTTACATCGCAGAAAATCAATATCAAATGGAGTCCAAATGCAGCGAAACTTTTTGAAGATTTTTTTGGACCAGAAGACATCAAGTGGACCTGAGAAGCACCTGGGGGATGCCCCGAGGGGGCACGACCCACCATGGTGCGCCTGAGGGCCGAGGCGCACCCAGGTGGGTTGTGCCCACCTTGGTGGCCTCTCGTACCGCCTCTTCGCCCTAGAAATCATCAAATATTCGAAAAACCCTCGGGGTTAACCTAGATCAGAAGTTTCGCCGGCGCAAGCCTCTGTAGCCACGAGAAACCAATCTAGATGCCGTTTCGGCACCCTGCCGGAGGGGGGAATCATTACTCGTGGCCATCTTCATTATCCCGGCGGCCACCATGATGAGGAAGGAGTAGTCCACCCTCAGGGCTGAGGGTTTGTACCAGTAGCTATGTGTTTAATCTCTCTCTCTCTCGTGTTCTTGATGGCACGATCTTGATGTATCGGGGGCATTGTTAATATAGTTGGATCATATGGTGTTTTCCCCTCTGTATCTTGTTGCGATGAATTGAGTTTTCCCTTTGAGATGTCGTTTTATTGGATTTGTCGGCATTCTAGGAACGGTGGTCCCCAGACTTGCCTCCCTGCGACCCACAGTGTGGCTCCTCCTGCGGCCCCATACGACCCATCTTCACCAGCAAACATCCAAGACCCTCGCGAGGGGCCAAGCCTCGCGCCATGGAGAACACAAGACCTCCTCTGGGGCGGCCTCACCAGGTTGGCTCACGAGGGGCAGAGAGATCAAGGCAAGGCAAACCTCGCAAGGTTCCAGTGACGTAAGCCGTGACGATCAAGACCAGGCGGGCGCCAGGCTGGCGCGAGCAAGCGCAGTGTCCTCGCTTCCTCTTTGGTGCTCAGGAGGCAAGCGCAGGCGAGGAGTTCCAAGGCATCAGGCAAAGGTTTCCATATCGGTGCAACAAGACCAAGACCAGCAGGACGGCAGGACGGAGGTCACCTGGAGCCCAAGATGGCGTCACCACCAGAGCCTTTGGCAGGCGAAGACTACTTTTGTCAGGATAACTTGTACTAGTTGTCTCCCTTCAAATTTGGCCGTTGTGGGATCCCTTCCCGCTCAATATAGGAAGAGGACCAAGGCCACTATAAATAGGACTAGCCACCATAGCAAGAGGGCACTGGTCGAAGAGAGGATCCAGATCATCCTCAAACACACAAGCTCACCAAGCACAAGAACACCCCTCCTCAGGAGGCTGTTCTTCTCTTGTAACTGCTCATCCTCACCCCAAGAGGCAATCCACCACACCACACTGGAGTAGGGCATTACACCACAACGGTGGCCCAAACCAGTATAAATCTTGTGTCTCGTGTTCTTCGGGTCTGTCGAAGCTAGGTTGTGAGATCGTTGAGTGCGCGAGCTAGAGAGGGGGGATATCTTAGTGCGCACCCCAATGTTCGAACCTCAAGGGTTTTGTCGGAACCCCAAATCTGACATTTGGCACGCCAAGTAGGGGTGCGCCAGAGTCTTCCTTTCGCCAGTCAATCCACCAACGCTCCGCTGCTCCAATGTCTGGCGACTCAAGGACCAACGCCGACCGGTGGGGAGCCTGGCCGGCCCGGGCGGCCCCGCCTGCCCAAGAAGACCTCAACCCCGTGCCCCAGGTAGCACGCGCACCGTCATGCGCTGCAGGGCATGGGCGGCACGGTCAAGCTCCATCCACCCTTACTCCACGCCAAGTACGGGCAGCTGCAAGGGCTTCAAGCCACGCCGTGGCCATGGTGCCGCACACCTGACGGAAACAAGCAAACATGAGGGCCCCGCTCATGGTGGCTCGCGAGCTGCTGCGATGCCGGCTGATGGAGAGCGGCTGGGATGCACCGCTGGAGCGCGTCGCCGAGCTACTGGACGTCGCGGCCTCGGGAGTGCCTCCCTTCTGCTCACTGCTTACACCTCAGGCCGAGGCCAGATCGCATGGCAGGCCTCGCCGCGCCCGAGCGCCCACAGGCGCGCCTCTGAGCTCCATCGACACTGGCGTGGCCAAAGGCACCGGACGCCCAATCGCACCCCCGCCACCTCCAACAAGCGCAGGTACGAGCGTCGCCGCCTACGGCCCTAGCGGGATGCCGCCCTACCATCCTCTGGGCGGTGCGCTGGGCCGAGTGACATGGAGCATGGGGCACTATGGCGAGGTCTTCGAGGCGGCGGCCTCGGAGGCCTACGTACCCCGCATGATGGACCAGGAGTACGTGCTGGAAGACGACCCCAGCTCATTCCTCGAGCCGAGTTGGGAGGAGGAGGCACAAGAAACTGGGGCCTTCCAGGAGCCTCTTGGAAGCCTCGCCAACCATGCCAGCAACAACAACTACAGGGTACCACTAATCTCTCAGGAGCAAGGTTACGCTAACCATGGGTCACAGGAGGATCAGGTCACGGTGGCGGATGGCGACCCCAGCTCCACGGCCCCCCTTCCGCCATGGGGAGCGCACTAGGGGCTGCCGGGGAGGAGTCGGGAGCAAGGCCCCTCCCCGCATCGCACGGAACAAGACATCCCCCGGAGGTAGGCCCTCTGCCGGGGAGGTGTCGGCGAGCCTTCCCCCGCCAGAGGACCCGTGGTCGTCGAGGGTGCCGCTGGCGTCCCATTTGCCCCTGGTGTCGTCCTGGTTACCGGTCGCCCCAAGTGGTGGTCGAGGGTGGCGCAAGGCGGGGCCCTTGTCTGGCGATATGAAGTAAGGCTCGCGCCTATGAAGATCTCCGCTCGTGACACTCTAACGTAATAATGAGTGGGGTTGTACATGCCCCGGAGTCTCAGGAGTGCCGCCCTCGGGCCTCGGGGGCTCCCTCCCACGACTAGTGGCAGCACTTAGCTCCGCGCTTGTGACGCCCTGAGACCGACGCTCCAGAAGACTACCAGCTATTCCGATTTTCGTCGTGTGTTTTATTTTCTTGCTCTAATTATTTTTGCATTGCATCATGCCATCATGTCATTTCATTTCATAAAACTCAATTAAATAAAATGCATAGATCTTTGATCTATTTAAATTGAGGGAACTGACCTGGTGATTTCTCTATATAACATATCCTTCCTATATATTAGGGAGCTATGAAAAAATATTCCATTCTTTATGAATCGACCATAACACACGTGCAAAATATTTTTTTCCATGTCTATTCCTCTTCGAGTTTGACCTTCAAACCTTGCTAATATTTCTCATCTCTTTTATCGAGGCTCCTCTTAAAATCTCAGCCCATTTAGAGTCCTTTCAAATGGGTTTCAAAATTCAAACATGTTGAATTAAATTCAACATGTGCGAATCTATTTTTTTCTCCAAAAATCCTCTTGCCATTTTATTTAAATTCCTCTCATTTTTTTGAGTCCAGAAATATTACCCTCGTGCACAAATTCTTTCCCTAACCCCCCCTCTTCTTTTTCTTCTCTCTATATTTTTCTGTTAAATGAAAAAGAGTGAGGAAGGCAGAGCCCAGCCAGGCAGGCCCATCTGCGCCTAGGCGCCTCCCTCTCCACTGGGTCTCCCTTGGCCTCCCGCGCCGGCCCATCTTAACCCCACTAACCCTAGCCCGCTAGATCCCTCGCTCTCCTCTCGTCTCCTGCCGCCACACACGCTCACACGCATCGCACCAGAGAGAGTGCCGTAGCGCTTCCTGCTCAAATCCCCTCGCAACCCACGCCACCATCCATGTGCAGCAACTCATCGCCGGCCTCCCCTGCCTCGGCCACTTGTGGATTCGGCGCCTCGCCGCCGAATATGTCCGTCTTCGCGTCGACCACGCCACCAGACTGCCCTCTTGACCTGCCTCCAGCGCGCTGCCGTCCAGGACCCCGCAGGCCGCTCCACTCGTCGGAGTTGAAGTCCCAGAGGTCGCGACTCCTCGACATCTTCTCGCCGGAGTCCCGCATCACGCCATCTCGCCTCCTCCTCACCTCCCCATGCGCCTGCACCAGAGACCTCCGCCTCCAGCCATGCCGACGAGCAAGCTGTTGTCGTTCGCCTCGTCGCGTTCATCTTCGCCATCGTCCTCCTCGCGCGTGCCCTGCCATCCTCAACCTCCTCCCAGCGCCGACCTCCTCTGCTCTTCCTCCTGCTGGCCACCGAGCGCCGCCATGCCTCCCCTGCAGCTACTCCGGCGAGCTCCAGCAGCTCCGCCACGTTCCGATGCCGCCGACTGACCTCGTCATCCTTCTGCCCTGCTGCTGCTGTTTTTCCCGTGACAAACGAAACGGGCACGCCGCCTCCCCGCCACAGCGCCGCGCCCCTGTTCATCCTCGTTGTCACCACGAGCCCCGTGCCCACATCCATCTCTGCTCGTGTGCCGCCTTGCCTTGTTTGCTTCCGGCCAGAGGCCCTTTTTGTCTCGCTTTGTTTTGGGTCAGCAAGAGGGACGCCAAGACCTACGAGAACGACTTCATGGACCGTCGAGTAACACGACGATCGTTGTTTGCCAAGTGCATCTTTGGATGGCCAAGTTCCTCTTCAAATGTACGACTACACGGTGTTGCGCCAAGTACCACGATGGCCGGAGCCCTCGGACCCGTCAAGTCTGTCTACGAACCGCGTACAACTACCGTCGCCTTGAAGATGTTGGATTCGTTAAGTACCTCTTCGAAAACGAAATGTGTACCGCTACCGTCGCTAGAATCGAGACCGACAAGTCCGAAGATGCAAGTACCACTCCGAACCATGTACGACTACCGTCGCCGAAGACCCATGTAACGCAAACGTCAAGTTTCTCTACCGATGACTCGAACGGCTACAAAACGTGTACCACTACCGTCGACCCTCGAAGACCCTGTTGACATCCCTTCACGGTCTCCACGAAGGAGCCCTTGGGCCAATTGACATTGGGCAATTTGCTCAACCAAACCGACATCGCAATCCGCGTGTTGGCCGTCCACCACTTTCGGCTTCACATTTAAGACCTTGAGCCATAGGCTGAAGTGGGGGGAAACACGGAGGAATGCCTCGCATATGACGATAAATGCCGAAATGTGGAGGAAAAATTTGGGGATAGATCATGAAAATCTAACCTGTAGTAAAACATGAGGCCGCGGACGAAAGTATGAAAGGGAAACCCCAGTCTGCGAGGAAAATGAGGGATAAAAACTACCCTCTCGCCGGGCATTGGAGTGGGGATGACCTGTTTTTTGGACGGGAGCCAGTGGGCGATCTCTTTGGCCAGATACCCCACTTCCCGGAGTTCCTTGATGTTTTCCTCCGTGACGGAGGAGGCCATCCACTTGCCAAGCGCTACGGATCCGGACATGGTTGGAGTACTTTCTGGGAATGGAGGGGATCGAAGCTTGAGCACTAGAGCTTGAGGGAAGATGGACTGAGGAAGGGGGAGGCGTGGGGTAAAAAGGGGGAATCTTATCTCCTTATAAAGGCAGTGAATATCATGCGTCCGCCACGAGCCTTAAAGCTCGCCTATTTCCATGGGGTCGTGGAAAACGACACGGTTGGGTTTCCCAAACCCGTATTGATGAGAATCCCATAATAAAGGGGCACGATCTTTATTTAGACAAGACATGTCATCGGTGCTTGCGTCTCGAAACGTGAAACAGGAGGCCAAAAAGTGGTTTGAAATAATAAAATAGCCGGACGTAACGTCTCGCCAATAAAATCTTCGGATGATAGGACTTATTCGTGTTCTTCCCTTGTGAAAGATATAACTGTTGTACAGAGCCGGATATAGTACTGACGATCAACTACTTTGAAGTATTGAGAAGAGGAATCCGCCTTGCAATGCCGAAGACAATTTGCGCGCCGAACACATCGTCGTTGAAGACTCGTTCAGGGGCTACTGAGGGAGTCCTAGATTATAGGGTCCTCGGGTGTCCGAGCTACGTGACGTGGGCTAGACAGATGGGCCGTGAACATACAAGATAAAAGGCCTTCCCACGTGTCCGTATGGGACTCTCCTTGGCGCGGAAAGCAAGCTTAGCATGCGGATGTGAAGACTCCTTTCTCTGTAAACCGACTCTGTACAAACCCTAGTCCCCTCCAGTGTCTATATAAACTGGAGGGTTTAGTCCGTAGAGGCAATCATAATCACACAGGCTAGACAATTAGGGTTTAGCCATTACGATCTCGTGGTAGATCAACTCTTCTAACCCCTATACTCATCAAAGTCAATCAAGCAGGACGTAGGGTATTACCTCCATCGAGAGGGCCCGAACCTGGGTAAACATCGTGTCCCTTGTCTCCGGTTACCATCAATCCTTAGACGCACAGTTCGGGACCCCCTACCCGAGATCTGCCGGTTTTGACACCGACGCCAGGCTCGCCTGCCCAGCAAGGAAGGTTTTTCCTTGGTGATATTTTGCTGTATTGGCTTGTCTTGGATACTTTCCGCTGCCAGGTCAGAAGCCTACTGTCCGTGTACAAGTCAGGGCAAACATACACCCTTCTTTGTGTACCCTGATAGAAGCCCCCGGGCCTAAGCCATATGTGTCGCCGGGCACGTTGGGTTAGGAAAAAATACTGTACGAACACGGGTCGAGGAGGTGCTTCGCGTGCAGCGATTTGTTATGATGAACAGTCAATCCAATGTCCACTCCGCGTAATTACCGCAGGTCATGGGTGAGGGAGTCCTGGATTAGGGGGTCCTCGGGCGTCCGGGCTATGTGACATGGGACAGACTGATGGGCCATGAAGATACAAGACGGAAGACTGTTCCCTGTGTCTGGATGGGACTCTCATTTGCGTGGATGACAAGCTTGGCGTGCGAATATGAAGATTCCTTTCTCTGTATGCCGACTTTGTACAACCCTAGCCCCCTCCGGTATCTATATAAACTGGAGGGTTTAGTTCTTAGAGGGAATCATAGTCATACATGCTAGACGTCTAGGGTTTAGTCATTACGATTTCGTTGTAGATCAACTCTTGTAACCCCTATACTCATTAAAGTCGATCAAGCAAGAAGTAGGGTATTACCTCCATCAAGAGGGCCCGAACCTGGGTAAACATCGTGTCCCTGTCTCTTGTTACCTTTGATCCTTGGATGCGCAGTTCGGGACCCCCTACCCGAGATCTGCCGGTTTTGACACCGACATTGGTGCTTTCATTGACAGTTCCATTGTGCCGTTATCGAAAGGCTCGATGCCTTCATCGATCATCTACAACAATGCTGTCGGGAAGGAGATTTTTCTCCACGGGTAGATCTTCGTACTCGGCGGTCTCGCACTGTGGGCCAACTCAGTTGGCCACCTGGAGTAGGTCGACAGCTACGCCCCTGGTCACCAGATCGGTTTCGGAAATCTGAACTATGCCGCTGACATCCGAGGAGACTTGATCTTCCAAGGGTTCGCGGCTCTAGAGCGCATCACCAGGTCCGAAGACGGGATTCTAGATTCCGCTGGAGTATTTGCGACTGTAGAGCTCAACGCTGGAGAACCGGAGAGGATAGCGCCACCGGCAGTCATCAGAAAGCCGGACTATTTTCCAGTCACTAGCTTCGGACCCTCGCAGTCCGTGTCTTGCGAGCTCGGCTGGGGAACTTCGGTCCCTATCCAAACCTTGCTCTTAAACGAGGCTCTGGACCTAATGTGATACCTCGCCATCACAGAGGAACTGCCTCCGAATTGCGCCCAGCCCGGACTAGGGGCTAAAAATAGGGGATTTTACTTCCCACCCACCACCCACTTTATAACCTATGTCGAGGATCTAACTAACATAAACGACTACAACTCTGAAGACATCGACAGTATGGAGGACAATGCGGGAGAGGAGCAAGCTCAAACCCCGCCATTCACCGGACGCTGGACGGCCACCTCCACATACGACGTGTATATGGTGGGCACACCTCAAAAGGCGACGGCGATGATGAGAAGGATCCAGTCGAGGATGAACCTCCTGAGATACCACCAAAGCATCAACGTCAGCGGCGCCACTCTAAATCGCATCGCGGAAAGGACAGCAATACCGGCACCGGAGATGATGATACTCCGAAGAAAGTCGAAGACCAAGAACACCCCATCGAACCAACATCCGAACAGGATGATCGGGAGGATGGGCAAATTGACCCTGATGATCAAGAAGGTAACAAAGGCTCGGAGGATAGCAACTACCTACCACTCTTCGAGGACGACGTTAGCCTTGGCAACGAAGGTTTCATCGTGCCAGAGGAACCCCTCGAACAAGAACGCTTTAAGCGCCAGCTAATAGCCACTGCTAGAAGCCTAAAGAAAAAGCAGCAGCAGCTTCAAGCTGACTAAGATCTTCTCAACGACAGGTGGACTAATATCCTGGTAGGCGAAGAATACGGCCTCGAACGCCCAACGAAGAGTTACCCGAAGCGTAAACTGCTACCCCAATTCGATGATGAGGCGGTGGAGCCCATACCACCCGCACGTAACGCGGTTGGCAGACCTGACCGACCACCATGCGGACGGGACAGAACGGCAACTCAAGCCGAACACTCGCCCACGCCACCTCGCCGTAAAAGCAAAGAAACAACAGCTCGGGGATACAATTATAACCTACGTTAGGACCTGGACAATAGAGCCGGCTAGACGAGGTCAATCTATGGATCAAGGGGGCATGCCCAAGCGCAAGAAGATGGCCATCAGGCCTGGCGCGACAAACACAACCCCACCAGGGCTGAAAAACACATACAGACTTCATCGGAACTGCGCCGTGACATTGCCTGATACAGAGGCGCCGCACACCCACTATGCTTCACCAATGAAGTAATGGAGCACCAGTTCCCAGAAGGGTTTAAACCCGTGAACATCGAATCATACGATGGCACAACAGATCCTGCAGTATGGGTTGAAGACTTTCTTCTTCACATTCACATGCCATCAAGTACCCCCCCCCTAAAACTGAAGGGGCCAGCACGGCTGGCTTAACAGCCTACCAGAAAACTCTATCAGTAGCTGGGAAGGCTTGGAGGACGCATCCAGAGACAACTTCCAATGTACCTATGTTCGGCCCCCAGACACCGATGACCTTAGTCATATAATCCAACAACCCAGGGAATCGGCCCGGTAGCTCTGGACCAAGTTCCTAATCAAATAGAACCAGATTGTGGATTGTCCAGACGCTGAAGCACTCGCGGCCTTCAAACATAGCGTCCGAGATGAGTGGCTCGCCCGACAGCTTGGCCAAGAAAAGCCGAAGTCCATGGCAGCCCTTACCGCACTGAGGACCCTCTTTTGCGCGGGAGAGGATAGCTGGCTTGCTCGTAGAAGCAACAACACCAGCGACCCTGGCACCTCCGAAACCAGGGACGACATTGGAAAGCCACGACACGATAAGCACAAGCGTCGAAACAATAATGAAGGTACCAAAGACATGGAGGTCAACGCTGGATTCAGTGGCTCCAAACCCGGTCAACGGAAGAAGCCATTCAAGGCAAACAGAGATGGCCCATCCAGTTTAGACCGAATACTTAATTGGCCTTGCCAGATTCATGGCACCCCCGATAAACCCGCCAAACACAAGGGGAAAGGGCCTCCCAGCGACGACGATGACCAACAGCCTCGTCAACTGAACACGGGGGGACAAAAGCAATCCCCCCCCCCCCCGAGGTAAAAATAGTGAACATGATATATGTCTCACATATCCCTAAGAAGGAGGGCAAGTGCGCATTACGAGATGTCTACACCATAGAGCTGGTCGCCCCAAAATTCAACCCATGCTCGTCTTGTCCAATCATTTTCGATCGAAAGGACCACCTAACCAGTATCCGTCATGGAGGTTCGGCAGCTCTAGTCCTTGATTGAATCATCGACAGATTCCACCTCTCATGAGTCCTCATGGACGGCGGCAGTAGTCTCAATCTACTTTGTCAAGACACTGCCCGTAAAATGGAGATTGACCCATCAAGAATCAAGCCCACTAAAACTACCTTCAAAGGAGTAATACCTGGTGTAGAGGCCCGCTGCACAAGCTCAATCACACTGGAAATCGTCTTCGGCTCACCGGGCAACTTCCGAAGCGAAGACTTGATCTTCAATATCGTCCCTTCCACAGCGGATATCATGCACTGCTCGGGTGAACTGCTTTCGCCCGCTTTAATGCTGTTCCGCACTACACCTATCTAAAGCTCAAGATGCCTGGTCCACGTGGCGTCATTACCATCAACGGAAACACAGAATGCTCCCTCCGTACTGAGGATCATACCATGGCCATTGCGGCCTAAATACAAAGTGGCCCCGTCAAGCCGCACACCATTGCTATTAAGCCGCTGGACTCTATTACACAAGGCCGGCTAATTCCGCATGCTAACAGCTCGGCAACTCCAGAGCTAGATTAACAGCTTTGCCTCCATCGATTGCCATGTATATCCGTGAAAGCTGTATCGCGCGTGCATAATTACGCACTCAAAGTACCTTGGGCATCAATAGAGGCACAATATGGACATGCCTATAGTACGGCTCGACCCTATATGGCCTTCCCCTTTTTCTTGAATTATTTTTCTTTCTATCCGTTACCACAGGTGCATCTAAACCTGCTCATCTTACGGACTCATAACGACTCTATCCAAGCCCGGTTCTATACAAATAGTTGAGAACCATTCCTCTCAAGGAATTTTTCTTATTCAGGCGAAAGCGGCACAGACGTGCGGCAGGAAGGTGTAAAGGACTTCGTAAACCACAACTTCACTGAAGAACCTGCATAGAGCTTTTTTTCCTTTGCCTTAGACCCCTGGCATATAAAATGACCTTGGTGATTAGTGTACCCTTTGTAAGATTACATTTTGATGTATCAACCAGAATCCAGTAAACCAAATTTTTCTTCGGTTAGACTTTATTCTGTCTCTTTAGTCGCGTCAGCACAAATTGCCAAGGGCTCTACACGGCAACGCATGTGTAAATGTCTGAACAGCTTCATAGCACAATTCGGTGTCCCGAGCTCGGCACTATATGCATCAGCTCTGAATCATGTCTTTGGTCAATGGTTGGGTTGCCCCACTCCTGTGTTTGATACCTTACGTTCCGTCTGATCGGCTAGGGTAGTAAAGGGAGAACTACTGTGATTGTGTTTCTAGTTCGTTCGGTTAAGCACCTCAGTAGAGAAAACCAAAAATTGACTGTCATGATATGGCGAGAGCGTGTCAGCCACTCGGTGACTTATTACTATCTTTAGCGATTTTTTTCATATTACATGAAGGACTGTTTCCCGGTCACATATGTAGCACATCCACATTGGGACAACCACGTACATACTAGGGGCTACTCTGTAGACCCATCGTCAAAATCCTACGGCTAAATGAGAGCAATAAAACCAAATAGTCTGATTGCCTGGTTCGCCGCACTGATAGCTCCTTCATGGACTAAGATGTTGGGTTAAGTGTATTCATGTGCAATTCCGAACACCCCGGTAGTATCTACATGGGGGTTGAAGCCGACGACTTGGAACTCCCAGATATAAAAATGGCACATAGGAGGATAAAACTCTTCATAAAGGAAGGAATATATTACAAAAGACTTAGTTCTTAATACAAATTCCCGAACAGTTTGGATTCACTCATTCAAACACTACATCCTTAGAGCATTGGCCTTCTACAAGATGAGCACCTTTTAGTACGTCCTAAAAATAGGGCTCCGGTGTGCGATGGCCCTTGCTTTCGGGCGGACCCTCAACTGCCACCTTTTTGGCCTTCATTTTCACCCAGTGCATGTTAACACGGGTGAAGGCCATTCACGCTCCTTCTATGCAGGACCACCTCCTAACGGCGTCAATTCGGGGAAGCGCATCGACGAGACACCGCACAAGGCAGAAGTAGCTGTCTGGAATGGCCTCGGTTGGCCACAACCGGACTATGACGTCCTTCATGGGCGCGCTGGACATCTTATGTAGCTTCGCACACTGTGCCATCTGGTCATTTAGCAGCATAGGACGCTCCTGCCCTGCAAACTACGACCAGAAAAGCTTCTCTGTTGCATATCCCTCCTGGGCCCAGAAGAATAGGGAGGCGTCCGCAGCACTCTTCGGCAGATCCGCATATGCATCTGGAGAACTCCATAGTCGATTAAGCAAGGCATCCCCCCGATCCCCAAATTTATCCTGTAATGGAAAAGGCTTACCAGCCGCTATCTGTCCGGCTTGACGGATTTCCTCGCACACCGTGCGGGACTCGGACCGTGCCTCCTTGGCATCTTGAAGGGCCTTGGCGAGTTCGGTCCCCTTTGCCTTATTTTCCTCTTCTAAGGACTCGCCGATGAGGACATCAATACAATTGTTACACCCACAGCCACTACTGCTACATATACTTGACCAATTACTAGAGCTCGCGCACGGCAATTAAATTATCAGGTACTTTTGGGCGAGGACGATGAGCCTCCATCGAGGATGACTTCATTTCGAGAAGGGGAGGATGATGAGGACATCAATACCATTGTTACACCCACAACCCCTACTGCTACATATACTGGACCAATTATTAGAGCTCGTGCACAATAATTAAATTATTAGGTACTTTCGTTTCTTGGTAATGATTTAATGTTCATGAGAATATGATGCTGCCTAAATTGGATACATTTGTTTTGCATACCAATGAAGGGCCTGGCATGGATAAGAGGGATGAAAACTGGAGCAAGACCAAGCATGGAGATGATGGCATGCGCAAGGGGAACAAGAACGGAGTTGCAAGTGATGATTTCAGGACTTTAAAGCCACCATAAGGAGTGCATGAAGCCTTGGACGAAATATACAAGATGCCACTTCATAAATTTCGTCCAAAGGCTATTCTAGGTGCAACGTCACCTTATTATTGGGCCAGGCCCTTGTAATTTCGAAATACTTAAGTATAGGCCATTTTTATAGTCCCTATGTGTGGGGAAACAAGAGTTAGGGTTGGTTTCAGACCCCTCCTCCAAGGGCCATGAAATCCACCACCCCTCTTCCTCCATATATATAGCCCTTAGGGCGTCGTCTGGACTTCGGGTTTTGTTTAGATTAAAGTTCACCATAGCTGCAACTTCGCATACTTCGTTTGTGTTCAACGACCAGACAAAGGCGTCACAGAACCCCACCTTGATTAGTAAAGCTTTCCTCTTATATTCGCAATATCGAGATTGCAATCTTAGTTTCTTGCTTGTTCTTTGTTTGCCTGCAGGATACAGACCTTCGTGGTCAGGTTGATCATGCTCCGGCGTGGTCAATAACCTCTCGGAGTTGATTTAGCGATTGCTAAGGTGCGACGTCCTCCCACGTTCGTACTCGGATCGTCAAAGTCGACTTCCTCTAAAACGATAGCCACCATCTCATCGAAAGACGGGACACCTTTGCCTCTATCAAGTGGTATCAGATATCCAGGTTGCTCGGTGAGATTTTACAGATTTTCGTAGTTTAGACCGAGTCTGTTCTTCATACCTATAGTCCAAGAAAAAGCCAAAAAATAGGGTTAATTCATCATATCCGAACCAGTCTGATCCTTTGCATAGTCTTTTTAGTATTTTGCATTGTTGAATTTGCGGTTGCATCGTCGTGTCTAGTTGCTGGTCTTAGAGTCTAGTCTTTTAGAGTTTTGAGTTCTGGTCATAAGTTGTCACGCCGATGCCGCACCATCACCATCCGCCACTGATCCGTCTCCATATGCCATCACCAATCCGTATCCATATACCACCACCAATCTGTATCCATATCCCCCCCCCCCTGCCATATCTTACCATCATATATCCACCACCAATTCGAGTTCTTATCATATTTTGTTTGCTTCAAAATCCATTTAATTCTTGATTCGTGTTTCCTTGCCTGAGTAGGTTTCGAAAAAAAACGAGTCTGGAGACCCGCGGGTAGCTTTTAGGCCAAAATTTCGGTGATCGAAAATATCTTTTCCCTATCATAGTAATTTTTTGTCGCACTTTTTCGTCGTCGCTGCCCTGATTTCCAAAAAAAATTGTCAAATTTTTTTTGTGCCCATCCTATCATTTTGACCTAGGAAGAGTTTTGAGACACTCGCCATTATAGTAATTTTTCGCAAAAAAAGAGGAGCGCAAAAAAAGAGCGCAGAAAAGAAAAAAATGAGCGAAAAAAATTCCAGAGTGTGCTTTTCCCTTGTTTACGTGCAGCCTCGTGATTTTGTTAGTGTTTTAGGCTCGCGTCTCTAGCACGGTCTAGCCTAGGACCAGCACAGTACCGTCGTTGAGCGTTTATTCAACTTTGCATCTCTGAATTGATTATTGCTAATCTTTTTGCTACCATATTATAAGCCTTCCTAGCTCCACATAAATCTACGTCGTGTGTTTGACTCTCCCTGGTAATCGCTCTATCCAAGCGTTCAGAGTTTTGACTACATCGGTTGCCGATCACCGCCTGCTATTGGGTAAGAACTGGTAATAATTTGAGATTTGCTTGACGGATTTGTGACACCCACCACCACCATTTTCTAGTAGTCTGTAGGATCATATTCTTGTGTGTTTCTATTGCTGCTAACCATGGCAGGATCACAAGTCGATGAGACTGACTAGGAGAACATGACGAATAAGGAGTTGCATGATAAATTTTAGCAAATGATGACTGAACAGGTGCAAGATGTGCTAAACAATTTTGAAGAGGCCATGGATAAGATAACTGGCTTTGAGAAGACGTTCAAAACAAAGCTCGATAACAAATTTAATGAACTACTTGTGCGTCTTCGACAACCACCACCGGCTGCACCTGCCGCACCTCTGTAACAACAACAACAACGACTACCTCCACATCATGAATCAGCCCTCCGTCAAGCGAGCTGTGTCCCTCTTGAGCCTGGCCAAATGGTTGGTGCTGTTGTTGATACTTTTATGGCTCCTATTGCTGATGCGGAGGAGGATGATTATGCGGGAGATTACGAGGATGAGGTCGATCAAAATCAGAACTACGTGCAACCACCAGCACCACAACCACCAGGTCGTCCACATGCAAATAATGGCAATGGTAGGGCTCCCCCTCAGGTACGAGATCATGACCATCTCCCTAAACGGAAATTGAATATTGCACCATTTGAGGGTAGATACGTTCCTGATATATATCTTACTTGGGAGTTAGAAACCGGACAATGTTTTACATGATTAGAATATCCCAAGGAGAGACGTGTTGCTGCTGCACTTTGTGCTTTCACTAGTTTTGCTTGTGTGTGGTGGTCTGAACATCGTAGATTATATCCAAATAATATTCCAACTACTAGGACTGCTTTGAAAACTGCCATGCATACTCGTTGGGTTCCACCATATTATCAACGTGAATTACTTAAAAAATTGCAGCATTTAAGACAAGGAAAAAATTCTGTAGAGGAATATTATTAGGAATTACAAACTAGCATGATTAGATGTGGTATTGTTGAGGATAATGAAGCTATGCTTGCATATTTTATGGGTGGATTAAATAGAGAGATTCAGACCATTCTAGAGTATAGGGAGTATAATAATATCACTCGTTTATTCCACCTTGCTTGTAAAGTTGAACGTGAAGTGCAGGATCAACAAGCATTGGCACGAACTAACTATTCTGCAGGTCGACCTTCCTCATGGAGACCGCGTGCATCCTCTACTTCCACACATTCTCTTGCATCGGCACCTCCATCAGCTGCCACCTCCAGTCGTGATACAAGAAAGCAGGCACAACCACCACTATCTACCAAGAGCACACATGTCCGGCCTGTACAGAGATCTTCTTCTTCCATGGCATCAACAGGGCACACAAGTGATATTATTTGTCGTTGTTGTAAGGGAAGAGGTCATTATGCAAGAGAATGCAAATCTCAGTGTGTGATGATTGCTACTAAGGATGCTGGTTATCAGTCCACTAGTGACTATGATGAGGAGACTTTGGCTCTTATTACACGTGAAGAACACGGTGGAGATGATTCTGAAAATGAGATGCAATACATGGCTCCTGAAGATGCTGATAGGTATGAATGTTTAGTTGCTCAACGTGTTTTGAGTGTGCAGGTCACACAAGCTGAGCAAAATCAGAGGCATAATTTGTCCCATACAAAGGGAGTTGTGAAGAAACGTTATGTTCATGTCATCATAGATTGAGGGAGCTGCAACAACTTGGCTAGCATGGAGATGGTGGAGAAGCTATCTCTCACCACAAGACCATATCCACATCCTTACTACATCCAATGGTTCAACAACAGTGGCAAGGTTAAGGTAACACGTACTGTTCGTGTGCATTTTAGTATCTCTGCATATGCTGATTATGTTGATTGTGATGTGGTACCCACACAAGCATGTTTGTTATTACTTGGTAGACCATGGCAATTTGATAAAAATTATGTACACCATGGTAGAAACAAATAGTATACTCTTGCTCATAAGGATAAACATATTACTTTGCTTCCTATGTCTCCTGATTCCATTTTGAAAGATGATAATAATAGAGCTAATAATGCAAAACAGGAGAAAAATAAGAGTGAAAATCAGATTGTGGCAAAAGAATTTGAGCAACAAATGAAGCCTAATAATAAACCATCTAGTGTTGCTTCTGAAATTAAATTGAAAAGTGCATGTTTACTTGCCACGAGATCTGATATTGATGATCTAGATTTCAGCAAATCTGTTTGCTATGCTTTTGTGTGCAAAGAGGCATTATTTTCATTCGAGGACGTGCCTTCCTCTTTGCCTCCCACTGTTACTAACATTTTACAGGAGTTCGCTAATGTATTTCCAAAAGACGTGCCACCGGGATTACCACCTATTCGAGGGATTGAGCATCTGATTGACTTAATTCCCAATGCTTCGCTACCCAACCATGCAACATACCATACCAATCCAGAGGAGACGAAGGAGATTATGCGTCAAGTCCAAGAGCTGCTCGACAAAGGTTATATACATGAATCCCTTAGTCCTTGTGTTGTTCCTATTACTCTAGTGCCGAAAAAGGATGGTACATCGCGTATGTGTGTTGATTGTAGAGGCATTAATAATATTACTATTCGTTATCGTCATCCTATTCCTAGGCTAGATGATATGCTTGATGAATTATGTGGCTCTACAATATTCTCCAAATTTGATTTGCATAGTGGATACCATCAAATTCGTATGAAATTGGGAGATGAATGGAAAACTGCATTTAAAACTAAGTTTGGTTTATATGAGTGGTTAGTCATGCCTTTTGGGTTAACTAATGCACCTAGTACTTTCATGAAATTAATGAACGAAGTTCTACGTGCTTTCATTGGACGATTTGTGGTAGTTTATTTTGATGATATACTGATTTATAGTAAATCTTTGGAGGAACATTTGGAACATTTACGTATTGTTTTTCTTGCTCTACGTGATGCACGTTTGTTTGGTAACCTTGGAAAGTGCACCTTTGTCACCGACCGAGTATCTTTTCTTGGCTATTTTGTTACTCCACAGGGAATTGAAGTTGATAAAGCCAAGATTGAAGCTATTGAGAGTTGGCCACATCCAAAAACGGTCACACAAGTGAGGAGTTTCCTTGGCCTCGCTGGTTTTTACAGGCGTTTTGTGAGAAATTTCAGCACCATTGTTGCACTTCTCAACGAGCTTACAAAGAAGGATGTGTGATGAGGGGCATCCCAAGGTCATCCCCATGGACCTACCTATGTCTCCCACGACACCACTTGGACCAATGAAAAGAGCACGAGCAAGGGCTATCGAAGATAATGTGAACTCGCTCCTCCCTGAACTACCACTTTTTATGCATGAGACATGGCTACTACCTCAAGCGGAAACCCTATGTGTGATCAGGTACTTGGAGGAAAGCCACGGATCAGCTATACCCAACGGACAAGATGGTGAGGACACCAAGATCAATGGACAAGAAGAAGGACTGCTCGAAACTCGCAGGCACCGGACGACCGGCGAACCCCGGACGTCCGACGAACTCCAGGGCATGGACGATCGGCCCCCTCCGGACGACCGGCACTACCACTCCTGAGCCAAAATGCTGGCTTTCTGAAGACCTCCGGACGATCGAAGCACTGGACATCTGATCCCAACCGGACGTCCGACCGAAGCACACCCAAGCCGAATCTACGGACGCTCGATGAGCACCGGACGTCAGGACCCTCGCGAGCCTCCGGACAACCGGTAGCTACCGGACGTCCGACGCCCGTGTGCTGATTTCGTGTTGGGCCGAAGCCCATGTACCCCTTCGACCTCTAATACTATATATACACCCCCACCTCATCTTTTCTAGGGTCAGCGTTGTGATACCTCATATTAGAGATAGAGCCTTGCTAATCCACATTGAATCTACTCCTTGAGAGAGACCGCGACCCCTCTACGGAGAAGATCCTCTTGGATTCAAGACCCCCTTTTGGGTGGCCCATCAAGACCTCCTTTCGAGAAGAACCGGTTACCGTGTATCATCCGTTGTTGATCGTGGATCGTGTGAACTATTTTGTGTTCGAGAATCTAGCATATGTGTGATCAATCTTGTTGGTTTTAGTGTTTCTCTCGTGTTTCCCCTCGTGTTTCCCCTCGCGTTCATCGTGTTCATCGCGGGATCCGCTCCTTTCATGAAAGATCGGCCATCTAGGGTTCCACCCTACATCATCTTGGTATCTAGAGCCAGGTTGATCACGATTTCGGAGCCTCCCCGTTGTGTTTTCTAGCCTTGTTTTGTTGATTTTGTCCTTAATTCGAAAATTCCCCACAAAAATAGCCCCAATGTTTTTTGTAATTTGTTGGTGTGATGAAATTTTGTTGGATTTGATCTGTGGATTTGCTTTGCCTTGAGTGGATCTAGCTTTTCCCTTTCGTCTCCACCTTTTTCATCCACAAAATCGCCTGGATTCGACGGATTTTGACCTCTCCACTACGAACCCTAGCTGTTCTTCCTGTGCCCGAATTTCGCCCAGGCACCGGACATTCGAAAGGCTCCGGATGTCCGACGACCGGACGAGTGTAAACCCCCGGACGTCCGTAAAACCCTCACGAAACTGAATTTCCCCCCGAAAAATTGCAGCCACCGCCCCACTTCCACATACCCATTCCCATACGACCACCACTTTCCGCATACCACCACCATTGCTTACTTGCTTCGCACTCCAATATGTTTTTTCCATATTGTGCTTTGATAATTTGAGTTGCGGTTCTGTGTCCTATTGTGTTTCGGCTATTTAGGTACGGTTCGACATCAACATCACCGCCGCTCATCTTCGCCACGGACGCATCATCGACAACAACCACTACACCATTTTGACGTCATACCATAAGTAAGAAGCAGTAACCTCATCTTTGGTATCGTGATACATCATTCTTGCCATTACATTGATAGCCATCATAGCGTTACTTTTTGTGTCGCTTACCCATTCGAGACTAGCCTTTGAGTATTGCTGGCAACGTGACTTGTGCACATTAGTGATCATACTTCCCATAGCATACATACATATCATCGGTGCATATCCTTGGTATCATCTCTTGTGTCACAAAGTTGTCATCACATACACAATTGCTATCTTGGTTCATGAAGCATTGCATGAGAAAAGAGCTCAAACACAAAGAGCCAAACAAGCTATTAAGCAAAAGGGAAAGATAAGCAAAGAGCTTTTAAGCAAGAACCATAGCATCATACAACATTAAGATTGTCATTCTAGATCATCTTGGATCATATCATCGGAACATCATACACGAAACAACATGCTTGGGATAGAAGTCATTGCATTTTTTCTTAGTAGGTTATGCACAAGTCTTCATATCCGCCTGATACGTCTCCATCGTATCTACTTTTCCAAACACAGTTGTCGTTGTTTTGGACTCTAACTTGCATGATTTGAATGGAACTAACCCGGACTGACGTGTTTTCAGTAGAATTGCCACAGTGTTATTTTTGTGCAGAAATAAAAGTTCTTGGAATGACTTGAAAATCAACGGAGAATATTTTTGAATATATAAAATATACTGGCGAAAGAATCAAGGCTAGGGGGCCCACACTCTGTCCACGAGGGTGGAGGGCGCATCCCCTGCCTCGTGGGCCCCCTGCTGCTCCACCGACCTCAACTCCAACTCCATATATTCACGTCCGGGGAGAAAAAAATCAGAAAGAAGAATTCATCGCGGTTTATGATACGAAGCCGCAGCCAAGCCCTAATCTCTCTCGGGAGGGCTGCTCTGGAGTCCGTTCGGGGCTCCAGAGAGGGGAATCCGTCGCCATCGTCATCATCAACCTTCCCCCATCACCAATTTCATGATTCTCACTGCCGTGCGTGAGTAATTCCATCGTAGGCTTGCTGGACGGTGATGGGTTGGATGAGATTTATCATGTAATCGAGTTAGTTTTGTTAGGGTTTGATCCCTAGTATCCATGATGTTGCAATGACTTTGCTATGCTTAATGCTTGTCACTAGGGCCCGAGTGCCATGATTTCAGATCTAAACCTATTATGTTTTCATGAATATATGGGAGTTCCTGATCCTCTCTCGCAAGTCTATAGTCACCTATTATGTGTTTTGATCCGTTAACCCCGAAGTGACAATAATCGGGATACTTACCGGTGATGACCATAGTTTGACGTGTTCATGTATTCACTAAGTGTTAATGCTTTGGTCTGGTACTCTATTAAAAGGAGGCCTTAATATCCCTTAGTTTTGAATAGGATCCCGATGCCATGGGAGGGTAGGACAAAAGATGTCATGCAAGTTCTTTTCCATAAGCACATATGACTATATTCAGAGTGCATGCCTACATTACATTGATGAACTGGAGCTAGTTCTATGTCACCCTATGTTATAACCATTGCATGGGGAATCGCATCTGACATAATTATCCATCACTGATCCATTGCCTACGAGCTTTTCACATATTGTTCTTCATTTATTTACTTTTGTGTTGCTACTGTTATAATCACTATAAAACCAAAACTATTACTTTTGCTACCGTTACCGCTACTACCATATTACTTTGCTACTAAATACTTTGCTGCAGAAATTAAGTTTCCAAGTGTGGTTGAATTGACAACTCAGCTGCTAATACTTGAGAATATTCTTAGGATCCCCTTGTGTCGAATCAATAAATTTGGGTTGAATACTCTACCCTCAAAAACTATTGTGGTCCCTTATACTTGTGGGCTATCAAGACTAATTTCTGGCACCGTTGCCGGGGAGCATAGCTCTATACTTTGATTCACTTGGGATTTATATCTGCTGATCACTATGAAGAACTTGGAAGATAAAAGAACCAAGATTTTTCCCTCAACTACGAGGGGAGGTAAGGAGCTGCCATCTAGCTCTGCACTTGATTCACCTTCTATTTTGAGTAGACTTGCGACACCTACTCCTTCTATTCATTCTGATATGTCGCATGTTATTGATGATGTCACTTCTACTTTGCATGATACTTATGATGAAACTACTTCTATGCTTGATAATACTGTGCCACTAGGTGAATTTCTTGATGAACAACTTGCTAGGGTTAGAGAGAATGAAATTATTGAAACTAATAATATTGATGAAATTGATCATGAAGATTCTCCCCCTAGATATGAATTGCTTGTTGCTCCTAAGGGTTATGTTATGGATGAAGAAACTGCTAGAGTGTTCTTAGCTTGCAATGATAGATTTGATCTTAAGAAATGATTAGATAAGCTTAAAGAAAAGTCTTTAAATGCTAGAATGAAATATGACCCTACTTTTACTACTTCACCTATCTTTATTTCCGATAAGGATTATGATTTCTCTGTCGATCCTGAGTTAATTACTTTGGTTGGATCTGATCCTTTCTATGGCTATGAATCTAAAACTGTTGCAGTGCATCTTACTAAATTAAATGATATGGCCACCATGTTTACTCATGATGAGAAAACTCGCTATTACTTTATCCTTAAGTTGTTTCCGTTCTCATTAAAGGGTGATGCTAAAACATGGTTCAATTCTCTTGATCCTGGTTGTGTGTGTAGTCCCCAGGATATGATTTATTACTTCTCTGCTAAATTTCCCTGCTCATAAGAAACAAGCTACCTTAAGGGAAATATATAATTTTGTGCAAATTGAAGAAGAGAGTCTCCCCCAAGCTTGGGGGAGGCTTCTCCAATTACTTAATGGTTTGCCTAATCATCATCTCAAGAAAAATGAAAATACTTGATATCTTTTATGATGGACTAACCGATACTTCCAGATACCACCTGAATAGTTGTGCTGGTTGTGTTTTCAGGGAAAGAACTATTGATCAAGCTGAATTTCCATTGAATAATATGTTGACTAATGAAAATAATTGGACACTTCCTGAACCAACTCCTAAGCCAACTCTAAAGAAAAGGGGTATTCTATTTCTCAGTCCTAAAGATATGCAAGAGGCAAAGAAATCTATGAAAGAAAAAGGTATTAAAGGTGAATATGTTAAGAATTTACCACCTATTGAAGAAATACATGGTCTTGATAACCCGACACGGGTAGTAAAGGTAAATTCTCTCTATAGATTTGATAAATGTGAAATCCAATTTACTAAGTCTTGATAACCGATGCTTCCAGAGACCACCTGGATAGTTGTGCTGATTGTGTTTTCAGGGAAAGAACTGTTGATCAAGCTGAATTGCTATTGAATAATATTTTTGAGTAATGAAAATGATTGGACACTTCCTGAACCACATCCTAATCCAACTCCGAAGAAAATGGGTATTCTATTTCTCAGTCCTGAAGATATGCAAGAGGCAAAGAAATGTATGAAAGAAACTGGTATTAAAGCTGAAGATGTTAAGAATTTACCACCTATTGAAGAAATGCATGGTCTTGATAACCCGACACAGGTAGTGAAGGTAAATTGTCTGTATAGATTTGATGAAGGAGATATTCCTCGTTATATGTCTGCTAGCCAATGCTTAGATGAGTTTGATAATTTTATTGTTAAACAAGAAAACTTCAATGCTTATGTTGGTAGACAATTGAAACACAATGCTTATATGATTGAACACTTGAGTGATTATATGTCTAGAATTAAAGGTGAACTTAAACTTATTAGTAAACATGCTTCTATGGTTACCACTCAAGTAGAACAAGTGCTTAAGACTTAGAATGATTTGCTCAATGAATTAAATAATAAGAAAAATGATAATGCTATTAGAGTTATGACTAGAGGGGGTAAAATGACTTAGGAACCTTTGTATCCTGAGGGCCATCCTAAGAGAATTGAGCAAGATTCTCAGAGAACTAATGTTGATGCACCTAGTTCTTCAGAGAACATGCTTCTAGTGAACTTGTTGTTGACACACCTGAGAATCCCAATGATATTTCTATTTTTGATGCTGTAACAATCTGGTAATGAACATGAACCTAGTGATAATGTTAATGATGATGTTCATGTTGATGCTCAACCTAGCAATGATAATGATGTAGAGATTGAACCTGTTGTTGATCTTGATAACCCACAATCAAAGAATCAACGTTATGATAAGATAGACTTTGTTGCTAGGAAGCACATTAAGGAAAGGGAACCATGGGTTCAGAAACCCATGCCTTTTCCTCCTAAACCACCCAAGAAAAAGGATGATGAGGATTTTGAACGCTTTGCTGAAATGATTAGACCTATCTTTTTGCGTATGCGTTTGACTGATATGCTTAAAATGAATCCTTATGCTAACTACATGAAAGATATTGTTACTAATAAAAGAAAGATACTGGAAGCTGAAATTTCCACCATGCTTGCTAATTATACTTTTAAGGGTGGAATACCTAAGAAACTAGGAGATCCAGGAGTACCAATACCATGCTCCATTAAAAGAAACTATGTTAAAACTTCTTTATGTGATCTTGGAGCCGGTACTAGTGTTATGCCTCTCCCTTTATATGAAAGACTTGATTTGAATAAGTTGACACCTACTGAACTATCTTTGCAAATGGCCGATAAATCAACTGCTATGCCTATCAGTATTTGTGAGGATGTGCCTGTTGTGGTTGCAAACGTTACTATTTTAACAGACTTTGTTATTCTTGATATTCCCGAGGACGATAGTATGTCCATTATTCTTGGAAGACCCTTCTTGAATACTGCAGGGGCTGTTATTGATTGCAACAAAGGCAATGTCACTTTTCATGTTAATGGTAATGAGCATACAGTACACTTTCCGAGGAAACAACCTCAAGTCCACAGTATCAATTCTATTGGAAAAATTCCAACAATTACTATTGGAGGTTTTGAATTTCCTCTTCCTACTGTCAGGAAGAAATATGATATTCTTATTGTTGGGGATGTGCATATACCCGTTGATGTAACCTAGTGTTATTCAAAATTTCTCTGGTTTCATGCAACTGGGAATGAGTTTGCTAACAAGACTTGATCAACATTGTTAGTGGATTCCTTTTGATGAGAATGAGATGGATGAAGTTGGAAAGCACAACCTTCTATACCCTCTTTCTACTTTCTTTTATTTATATTAAATAAAGTAAAAATAGTATTTTCTATCTGTTTTCTAAATTATCCTTGGAACAAAAAATACCCTGAAAATAAAAGTTCTCCAAATGCCTTGAAAATTTAATATGATTTTTTTCCAGAATATTTGAGAATTATTGGCACTGAGAACACACCAAGGGGACCCACCATGTGCCCACGAGGGTGGAGGGCGCGCCCACTCCCTGGGCACTCCCCCCTACCTCATGGACCCCACATGGGCCCCCTCCATGTATTCTTGCACCCACACACTTCGTGTTCCTCTAGAAAAAATCATCCACCAGCTCAAACCCGTGTCCTAGCTCATCTTGCTCCCATTTTCGATCTCCTTGCTCAAAGCCCCATTCACAAAAATTCTTTGGGGGATTGTTCTTCGGTATGTGACTCCTCCAATGGTCTAATTAGTTTTTGTTCGAGTGCTTTATTTATAGAAAATTTTTGCTACCTACATGACCCTATTCTTGAGCTTGCATGTCAAATTTATTTGGTCAAAAGTAGTTTTAATGCATGATATAGCCTCTAGGTAATTGTAGGAGTAGTTTCTATCAATTTTGTTGAGTTCGGTTCACTTTTATTTTGAGTCACTAAAAATTTCAGAAAAGCTGAGGAAGAAATATGTTTAGAAAAATGTACCAAGGTGGTTCCTCAAGGAAGCAAGGCCCAAGGCCCGCAATACGCGAGCCGGACAATGAACTACCAAGGGAGGCTCAAGTGCGGCTTTGTGAATGGCCATCAAAGGATTTCATGGTCCAGGCAAGCATCAAGGAAGAATTTGACGCATATGTGCGTAACACTGATCTTGAAAGCTTCGTGTCAGATAAGTGCTGGCAATACTATTATTTAACTGATTCATTTGTGAGAAGGTTTAAATTTACATCCACGCGCAATTCTCACAATGTCCTATTTGATCTTTATGATAAATCTTATACCATGGACTTAGAAGATTTTAATACTGCTTGTGAACTCCCGCATGCGATAGTGCTAGTGAACCTCGCAAATACGAATTTAAGGAATTTCTTGCTAGTATCACTGTGCGGGAATCTACAGAAATAACACAAGCTACCATAGGGAGCATTTATTTTCCTGCCATACATTATTTTGCTCGCTTCATGGGTAGATGCATTAACGGTAAGGATGAGGCATGTCACATGTGTGTTCCTGATCTTAGTGTTATCAAGAGTGCTGTATTAGGAGATAAACAATACAACTTGGGGGCCACTGTTGCACGTAGGTTGCATCTTAATAGTTTAACTAGAGATTTGTTTGGTGGAATTTATGCAACTTTTGTAGCTAACTTTCTTGATATACCCATACACGGGGATGATATTGAGTTGCATCCTGCTTATCTAGATTATAATGCTATGGTTTGTCTTCGGTTTGTTGAGAGGAACGGTCAGTTTGTCCAGTACCGACTAATCTTTGACAAACGGCGCACCGTCCATGTTGCTCTCCATTCTCCTGCTTTCTTTGAATTTTAGACAAAAGGGAGATATGTTATAACCAGAAAGGAGGAGAACGAGTACGAGAGGAGGATGGAGGCAGCCCGCCTCCAAGCTGCAGCTCGTGAGGCAATAGCTGCTGCATCCCAGTATGACCCAAGTTACAACTTTGGATTTCCACTAGGCCAGCCGTGGCCATAGACCAACTTAGGCCAAAAGCCTAAGCTTGGGGGATTACGTATCCCTCATCGACATTACATTCATGTTCACACACACACATTCATGTTCACACACTCACCGACATCCACCGGTTTTGACACGGACACCCGTGTAAATAGTTTTATTTCCTTTCTTTTCTTTAGGGGTCAAGAGGAGAAGACCACGATGAAAATGTTGAGTGGCTCTCATATGCATTATTGCTGATCTAACAAAGAGCCCATATTACCTTGTCTTCTCCCTTGAATTGAATGCTTGCCGATTCTAGCTTAGTCCATTGCACGTGCACTATTATTATTATCCACACTATTCGGTTGTGTAAGTGAAAGGCAATAATGACGATATATGATGAACTGATTGAGATGAGGAAAGCTGGTATGAACTCGACCTCTCTTGTTTTTGTACATATGATTAGTTCATCGTTCCCGATTCAGTCTATTCTGAATGAAACATGTTTGCAATGATAATTAGAGATTATAGTTTCCCATGCCATGCTTAATTTGCTAGGAGTTTATAATGGTATACCTTGCATGCCAACATGCTATTAAAATGGTTGTGATGTGGTATGATAGGGTGGTATCCTCCTTTGAACGATTCGAGTGCCTTGACTTGGCACATGTTCACGCATGTAGTTGAAACAAAATCAACATAGCCTCCACGATATTTATGTTCATGGTGAATTATATCCTACTCATGCTTGCATTCAGTGTTGATTAATTTTAATGCATGTTCATGATTGTTGTCGCTCTCTAGCTGGTCGCTTCCCAGTCTCTTTCTAGCCTTCACTTGTACTAAGCGGAAATACTGCTTGTGCATCCAACTCCATAAACCCCAAAAGTTATTCCATATGAGTCCACCATACCTTCCTATATGCGGTATCTACCTGCCGTTACAAGTAAATTTATATGTGCCAAACTCTAAACCTTCAAATGAAATTCTGTTTTGTATACTCGAATAGCTCATGTATCAACTAGGGCTGTTTGTATCTTCCATGATAGGCGGGTTATTCTCAAGAGGAGGGTACTCCGCCCTCACTCACGAGAAAATGGCTGGTCACCGGGATGCCCAGTCCCATGCTCAAATTAAATCAAAATAATTGCAAACAGAACTCTCCCAGGATTGTTGTTAGTTGGTGGCACCCGTTGTTTCGGGCAAGCCATGGATTGATGCTTGTTGGTGGTGGGGGAGTATAAACTTTACCGTTCTGCTTGGGAACCGCCTATAATGTGTGTAGCATGGAACATATCGAGATCTCTCGGTTGTTATGTTGACAATGAAAGTATACCACTCAAAAATATTATTCATCTCTATTTCAAAACCAAGCTCTGGCACCTCTACAAATCCCTGCTTCCCTCTGTGAAGGGCCTATCTATTTAATTTTATGTTGAGTTATCATCCTCTTATTAATAAGCACCAGTTGGAGAGCACCGTTGTCATTTGCATGTATTATTGTTAGTTTACATTGAGTATGACTTGACTGGATCTCCTTTACCATGAATTAGAATTTCCAGTCAGCCCTTGATCTTCGGGGGTGCTCTGCATTTATGTTTTGCAGTCTCAGAAAGGACTAGCGAGATACCATCTTGTTATATCATATAATGATTTTTTTGAGAAAGTGTTGTCATCCGAGATTTATTATTATTGCTCGCTAGTTGATTATGTCATTGATATGAGTAAACATGAGACCTAAATTTTATTGTGAATATGCTTAGTTCATAATCTTTGTTGAAAACTTGAATGTCGGCTTTACATATTTACAACAACAAGAGCAAACAGAGTTTGTAAAAGTTTTTCTTTATCACTTTCAGTTTATCAACTGAATTGCTTGAGGACAAGAAAATGTTTAAGCTTGGGGGAGTTGATACGTCTCCATCGTATCTACTTCTCCAAACACTTTTGCCCTTGTTTTGGACTCTTACTTGCATGATTTGAATGGAACTAACCCGGACTGACGCTGTTTTCAGCAGAATTGCATGGTGTTATTTTTGTGCAGAAATAAAAGTTCTTGGAATGACCTGAAAATCAACGGAGAATATTTTTGGAATATACAAAAAATACTGGCGAAAGAATCAAGGCCAGGGGGCCCACACCCTGTCCACAAGGGTGGGGGGGGGGCACCTACCCCCTGGGCGCACCCCCTGCCTCATGGTCCCCCTGGTGCTCCACCGACTTCAACTCCAACTCCATATATTCACGTTCGGGGAGAAAAAAAATCAGAGAGAAGGATTCATCGCGTTTTACGATATGGAGCCACCGCCAAGCCCTAATCTCTCTCAGGAGGGCTGATCTGGAGTCCGTTGGGCCTCCGAAGAGGGGAATCCGTCGCCATCATCATCATCAACCTTCCTCCATCACCAATTTCATGATGCTCACCGCCGCGCGTGAGTAATTCCATCGTAGGCTTGCTGGATGGTGATGGGTTGGATGAGATTTATCATGTAATCGAGTTAGTTTTGTTACGGTTTGATCCCTAGTATCCATTATGTTCTGAGATTGATGTTGCTATGACTTTGCTATGTTTGATGCTTGTCACTAGGGCCCGAGTGCCATGATTTCAGATCTGAACCTATTATGTTTTCAAGAAGATATGTGAGTTCTTGATCCTATCTTGCAAGTCTATAGTCACCTATTATGTGTTATGATCCTTTAACCCTGAAGTGCCAATAATCGGGATACTTACCGGTGATGACCGTAGTTTGAGGAGTTCATGTATTCACTAAGTGTTAATGCTTTGGTCCGGTACTCTATTAAAAGGAGGCCTTAATATCCCTTAGTTTCCAATAGGATCCCACTGCCATGGGAGGGTAGGACAAAAGATGTCATGCAAGTTCTTTTCCATAAGCACACATGACTATATTCGGAATACATGCATACGTTACATTGATGAACTCGAGCTAGTTCTATGTCATCCTATGTTATAACTATTGCATGAGGAATCGCATTCAACATAATTATCCATCATTGATCCATTGCCTATGAGCTTTTCACATATTGTTCTTCGTTTATTTACTTTTCTGTGGCTACTATTATAATCACTATAAAACCAAAACTATTACTTTTGCTACCGTTACCGCTACTATCATATTACTTTGCTAGTAAATACTTTGCTGCAGATATTAAGTTTCCAGGTGTGGTTGAATTGACAACTCAGCTACTAATACTTGAGAATATTCTTTGGCTCCCCTTGTGTCGAATCAATAAATTTGGGTTGAAACTGTTGCGATCCATGATACTTGTGCATTATCACCGCCTATTGTGCAATCGTGCTAGCATCTCTCTAGTGTTGTGCAACAAGAGCATTTTCGTGGATTCCACATTTTGGCTCATCCTTGGTTGCACGACCCCATTCATCTCTTTGCGTGTGTGTTTCCGTGTACCATATTTTGCTATTGGTCTACTTGTTGCATTACAAACTTGTGAATCTTTTCCGACATTATCGAAGCTCACGAACAATTGCATCGAATTTTGTGCCACCATCCTAACCGAGCTCCACCATAAGCGTTTACTAGTGTAGGTGTGAGAAACCGACAAGAATTGGTACCAACTGTGCTATTTCCTTGTTCCACATTGAGTGATCATTGATCCATCTTGAACATCGGTCAAGGTACATTTGGTATAAGTTCTTCTCCTTCTCCCACTCACATATTTGATGGAATGAAGGATAGGCCAAGTACTTCTACCAACCCACTCTACATCGAAAAAGACGACGACATGAACTCCTAAGTCACAAAGAGCCACCTCTTTGGTGCACAATGTGCTTTGCATCAAGAGCAACAAGCAATGAGTGAATGCATCGGCAACCTTGCCACCGACTTGCGACTCTCCGAGCAACGCACAAGAGACTATTTCGACCACAAGGTCGACGACCACAAGCAAGAGAACGATGTAAGAATTGATGATATTCGTGCTTTGTTGCTCAACCACTCATCTTCCACTTCTTCCTCATCAAGACGGAGCCGCTCAAGTCGACACTCCGACTACACCATCTCCGGCTCAAGTACACCGACATCCAATACTCTTCGACGTGCCGCGCTCCAAGATCGTCAAGAAAACCGCAACCCTCTACACGACAATAACTCTCAAGAACAACGACATCGTCAAAACCAAGCTACCTTTGCGCAAGCACGAGAACGGCAATGCCAATGCCAACACGAAGAGGAAGAGCGAGCGTTACTACACCAAGAAGCACAAGATTCCAAGGCACAACGTCAAGAACAACAATTCTGAGAAGCCCAAGCACTTGAGGCGCAACAAGCCATACGAGAATGAAGTCGTGCCATAGCCAACCGAGGCCGACAAGCTCGTGGGCATCAAGAAGCGCTCCGTGATGAAGTGCACGAATGAATATACCAAGCTCGCATGCAACGTCAAGCTCGACAAGTTCCTCCACAGTCTCGACAAGAACATTAAGTTCAACAAGAACAAGAAGACATCAGAAATCCTCCACGACAAGAGCAAGTTGTGAGAGATGATCCTCCTCGGCAAGGACGTCATCATCCCCAACCCGAACACAATGAAGAGAAACGCTATGGCAAGTTAAAGTTCACCATGCCAAAGTTCAATGGAATCAATGATCCCGAAGAGTACCTTTCATGGGCATTGAAGGTCGACAAAATCTTCCGTTTGCACAACTATGAAGAAGAGAAGAAGATCGCGAGGGCATCCCTTGGGTTCCAAGACTATGTACTCATTTGGTGGGAACAAGTCATTGAGTGTCGAGGGGAAAGAGGTGAACTACCCATCACTACTTGGACGCAAATGAAGGATGTCATGAGAGCACACTTTGTGCCAACCTACTACAACCACGACCTCTTGAAGAAACTTCAACCAGTCAAGCAAGGAACCAAGAGCATTGAAGAATACTACAAGGAAATGGAGATTGCCATGATATGAGCCAATGTCACGAAAGATGATGAGCAAATTATGGCATGTTTCTTGAATGGACTCAATCACCCTATCAAGAAGAACGCTGACTTCCAACCATACTCGAACCTCATCGAGCTAGTGCATCATGCTACCAAAGCGGAACATCAAGTGCAAGATGACTTCAAGTATGCCAAGTTTTCATCCAAGTCCTATGGCTTCTCCAACACCCAAGCTTCAACGACTCCAACACCTTCTACATCAACCAAGCCTTCTACAAGAAACAATGACAAGTCGAGTTACAAGAAAGCTTCGACAACCTCAAGTAATCATCCTACTACAAGCAACTTCAAGCCGAGAGCTTCATCATCATCTACCCCAACTGATGAGACCGTCAAGAAAAGTTCCTTCAAATGCTTCACATGTGCAGGCCGAGGCCACAAGTCCTTTGAGTGTACCAACAAGCGAACCATGATCCTCAACGACGATGGTACTTACGACTCCATGAGTGAAGGAGGAATGGAAGCCCTTGAGCAGTGGCAATGCACCGGCAAGTAAACAAAGATCAAGATGATCAATTCTTTTGTGACGAAGATTCAAGTCCCACTCTCGTTGTCTCCAAGGTCTTGACTCTTCATCATCAACAAGAAGAAGAGCAAAGATGCCATATCTTTCATACCAAGGCCGGCATCAATGGAAGGTCTGTCAAGGTCATCATCGATGGAGGAAGTTGTCATAACTTAGCAAGTAAAGAACTATGCTTGAAGATCCAATTGCCCAAGACAAAGAACCCACATCCCTACAAAGTTAAATGGCTAAGCGACTCTGGCACTATTCAAGTAGAGCATAGAGTGCAAGTCTCCTTCAAAATCGGAGCTTACGAAGACACTTTGGAGTGTGGTGTCATTCCAATGAGCATTTGCCACCTTCTTCTTGGTCGACCATAGCAATTTGAGCATTTGCCACAACGGCCGAACGAACCACTACATCTTCAAGATGAAAGGAAAGGAGTACGTACTTCGCCCTTTGTCTCCAAGCCATGTGATCGCCGACAAGAAAATCACGCATCATGGAGAGAATAGTGAGAGCGAACCACCAAAAAGAGAGTGAGCGCCACAATCCCAAATCGAGTGCGTCCACGATGAGCGAAAAGAAGAACTTAGTTCTATTTGCCACCCAAAGTGAGATAAGAGAAGTGTGTGAGAACCCATCAAGTGTCCTACACTATGTCCTTTTGTGCAAGGACGAGGCACCAAAAGCTAACACCTCTCACGATCTATCTCTAGTGTTGTCTTCTCTTTTGCAGGAATTCCATGATGTTTTCCCCGACGAGCTACCTCCGGGTCTACCTCCTCTACGAGGCATCGAGAACTGCATCGACCTCATCCCCGGAGTACCACTTCCGAACAAAGCTCCCTACCACGTCAACCCTGAAGAAACCAAAGAAATACAAAGGAAAGTAAAACATCTCATAGACCATGGACATGTGCGTGAAAGTTTGAGTCCTTGTGCCGTTCCGGTAATTCTTGTGCCAAAAAGAGAAGGTAGCTTTCACATGTGTTCCGATTGTAGACCCATCAATGCTATCACCGTTCGATATAGGTACCCCATTCCATGCCTAGATGATATGCTAGATGAACTTAGCGGTGCCACTATTTTTTCCAAAATTTATCTTAAAAGTGGTTACTATCAAATCCGCATACAAGAGGGTGATGAAGGGAAGACCGCTTTCAAAACAAAGTTTGGTTTGTATGAGTGGTTAGTCATGCTAATGGGTTCGGAAGCACCGGGTGCTTTTGATGCATCTTATGAATTATGTGTTTGGCCCTTACATTGGTGAGTTTGTTGTGGTCTACTTCGACAATATCCTTGTTTTTAGCAAATCTCTCAAAGATCATGCCACCCATGTTCGAACCGTTTTGCAAATTCTTCGAAAAGAGCGTCTCTATGCTAACATAGAAAAATGCCTTTTTGGCGTTGATAAGCTTGTTTTCTTGGTTTTTGTCATATCCTCTAAGGGTGTTCATGTTGATGACTCTAAGATCGATGCTATTAAAACTTGGCCACAACCAACCAACTTGCAACAAGTGCGTAGCTTCCTTGGTTTAGCCGGTTTCTACCATAGATTTGTGAAGGGCTTTAGCACCATTGCTTCACCTTTTCATGCTTTGAGTAAGAAGAATGCACCTTTTGTTTCGGGACCATCCCAAGATACTGCATTCAATGAGCTTAAAAATTTGCTTACTCATGCTCCCATGCTTGCATTACCTAACTTTGACAAACCCTTTGATATTCATTGCGATGCTAGTGGTAATGGCATAGGAGGTGTGTTAACACAAGAGAAGCGCCCCATAGCTTACTTAGTGAAAAACTTTCCGGAGCGCAACTCAATTACCCCATCTATGACAAAGATCTATATGCTTTAGTGCGAGTTTTGCATGAATGGGAACATTATCTTCGCCCTCATGAATTTGTCATTCATACCAATCATGAAACGCTTAAATACCTTAAGGGTAAAACTAAGTTGAACAAGCGTCATGCTAAATGGAGTGAATTCATTGAGTCTTTTCCTTATGTCATCAAGTACATTAAAGGTAAGGAAAATATTGTGGCGGACGCTCTTTCCCACATGTGCATGCTTGTTACTCAACTTGAATTGGATGCCATTGGCTTTGAGCACATAAAAGACTTGTATGCGCATGATCCTGCTTTCGCTATTCCTTATGCCAAGTGTTCGACGCATACCTCTTGGGATCGCTATTATATCAAAGAAGGTTATCTTATGAGAGTTAACAAACTTTGCATCCCCGAGTCTTCTCTTTGTTTGTTGCTTTTGCAGGAATCTCATGAAGGAGGACTAGTGGGACATTTTGTATGTGACAAGACATTTGCTACACTCTCCAAGAACTATTTTTGGCCCAAGATGTTTCACGACGTCAACCGCTTCACCAACCGATGCTCTACATGTCGCAAAGCTACGTCTAAAGCTCAATCCCATGGTCTCTATATGCCCCTTCCAATACCGTTCCAACCATGGGAAGATATTAGCATGGATTTTGTGCTTGGTTTGCGTAGAACTAGAAATGGAAAGGATTCGGTATTCGTTGTTGTGGACCGATTCTCTAAGATGGCACATTTCATTCCTTGCAACAAGATAGACGATGCTTCACATGTTGCCAATCTCTTTTGTAGGGAAATCCTTCTCCTACATGGAGTGCCAAAGACGAGAGTCTCGGACCGCGACGTCAAGTTCTTGAGTTACTTTTGGAAAACCTTATGCGCCAAGCTCACAATCAAGCTACTCTTCTCCACGGCTTACCATCCAGCTTACCATCCACAAATCGACGGTCAAACGGGTGTGACCAACTACACACTCTTCGCTCTACTTCGCGTGCTAATCAACAAGAACATCAAGGACTAGGAGGAGTGTCTACCTATCACCGAGTTTGCCTACAACCGCGCAAGACACTCAACTACCGGCAAGTCCCCCTTTGAGGTCGTCTATGGATTCAACCCATTGTCCCCTTTGGACATTCTTCCTCTACCACTACAAGAGCGCATCAATATGGACGCAAGTGCACGTGTGAACCACCTCCAATATGTGCATGAAGATACAAGGCACACCATCGAGCGCCAAGTATAACGACTAGCGACCAAGCTCAACATCAACAAGCACTCCATGGTATTCAACATTGGTGATCTTGTGTGGCTACACCTTCGCAAGGACCGCTTCCCCACCGAACGCAAGTCCAAACTCTTACCATGAGCACATGGACCCTTCAAGGTGCTTGCACGCTACGATAACAACGCCTACAAGATCGACTTCCCGCGCAATAAGTACAACGTGAGCGGCACCTTCAATGTCAAGGATCTCTCGCCCTACCATGGTGATGAAGAATTTGATCCGAGGTCGGATTTTTCCCAAGGGAGGGGAGATGATGTGGAGCATCCCAAGGTCATCCCCATGGACCTACCTACGTCTCCCATGACACCACTTGGAACAATAAAAAGAGCATAAGCAAGGGCTATCGAAGATAAGGTGAACTTGCTCCTCTCCGAACTACTACTTTCTATGCATGAGCCATGGCTACTAGCTACCTCAAGCGGAAATACTATGTGTGATCAGGTACTTGGAGGTAAGCCTCGGATCAGCTATACCCAATGGACAAAATGGTGAGGACACCAAGCCTAATGGACAAGAAGAAGGACTGCTCGAAACTCCCATACACCGGACGACCGGCGAACCACGGACGTCCGAAGAACTCCAAGCCACGAACGACCGGCCCCCTCCGGACGACCGGCGCTACCACTCCCGAACCAAAACGCCTGATTTCCAAAGACCTTCGGACGACCGATGCCCCGGACATCCGACCCCGACAGGACGTCCGACCGAAGCACACCCAAGCCGAATCTACGGACACCCTATGAGCACCGGACGTCCGGACCCTCGCGAGCCTCTGGACGACCGGTAGCTATCGGACGTCTGATGCCTATGTGCTGATTTCGTGTTGGGCCGTAGCCCATGTACCCCTTCGACCTCTAAGACTATATCTAGACCCCCACCTCCTCTTTTCTAGGGGCAGCGTTGTGGTACTCATATTAGAGATAGAGCCTTGCTCATCCACATTGGATCTACTCCTCGAGAGAGACCGCGGGCCCTCTACGGAGAAGATTCCCTTGGATTCAGGACCCCCTTTTGGGTGGCCCCATCAAGACCACCGTTGGAGAAGAACCGGTTACCATGCATCGCCCCTTGTTGATCGTGGACCGTGTGAACTCTTTTGTGTTCGAGAATCTAGCATATGTGTGATCAATCTTGTTGGTTTTAGTGTTCCTCTCATGTTTCCCCTCGTGTTCATCGTGTTCATCGCGGGATCCGCTCCTTTCGTGAAAGATCGACAATCTAGGGTTCCACCCTACATCATGTGCCTTTTGTTTGTGGTACCGCACAGGAAGAAGCCTTCATAGTATTGAAAGATAAGTTGACACATGCTCCTTTACTCCAACTTCCCGATTTTAATAATACTTTTGAGCTTGAATGTGATGCTAGTGGAATTGGATTAGGAGGTGTGTTATTACAAGATGGCAAACCTGTTGCATACTTTTCTGAAAAATTGAGTTGGCCTAGTCTGAACTATTCTACTTATGATAACGAATTATATGCTCTTGTTCGGACCTTAGAAACATGGAAACATTATTTATGGCCCAAGGAATTTGTTATACATTCTGATCATGAATCTTTGAAACACATTAAAAGTCAAGCAAAACTAAACTGCATACATGCTAAATGGGTTGAATTCATTGAGACTTTCCCTTATGTCATTAAACACAACAAGGGTAAAGAAAATGTTATTGCTGATGCATTGTCTCGTCGTTATACTATGCTTTCACAACTTGACTTTAAAATATTTGGTTTGGAGACCATCAAAGATCAATATGTGCATGATGCTGAATTTAAAGATATATTGCAGAATTGTAAAGAAGGTAGAACATGGAACAAGTTCGTCGTTAATGATGGATTTGTGTTTCGTTCTAACAAGCTATGCATTCCAGCTAGCTCCGTTCGTCTTTTGTTGTTGCAGGAGGCGCATGGAGGAGGACTAATGGGACACTTTGGCGTGAAGAAGACGGAGGATATACTTGCTACACATTTCTTTTGGCCAAAGATGAGACGGGATGTTGAGCGTTTTGTTGCTCGCTGCACTACATGTCAAAAAGCTAAGTCACGACTCAATCCTCATGGTTTATATATGCCTTTGCCTGTACCTAGTGTTCCTTGGGAGGACATATCTATGGATTTTGTTTTAGGTTTACCTCGAACAAAGAAGGGGAGGGATAGCATATTTGTTGTCATGGACAGGTTCTCGAAAATGGCACACATTATACCATGTCATAAAAGCGATGATGTTGTTAATGTTGCTAATTTGTTCTTTCGTGAAATTATTTTCTTGCATGGTGTGCCTAATACTATTGTTTCAGATCATGATACAAAATTTCATAGCCACTTTTGGAGATTTTTATGGGCTTAGTTGGGGACTAAACTACTTTTTAGTACTACATGTCATCCCCAAACTGATGGACAAACTGAAGTAGTCAATAGAACATTGTCTACCATGCTTAGGGATGTTTTGAAGAATAATAAGAAAATGTGGGAAGAATGCTTGCCTCATATTGAATTTTCTTATAACTGGTCGCTGCATTCTACTACTAAGATGTGCCCTTTTGAAATTGTGTATGGTTTCCTACCTCGTGCACCTATTAATTTGTTGCCTCTTCCATCTTCAGAGAAGGTTAATTTTGATGCTAAAGAACGTGTTGAATTGATTTTAAAAATGCATGAGTTAACTAAGGAAAACATTGAGCGTATGAATGCTAAATATAAACTTGCTGGAGATAAGGGTAGACAACATGTTGTGTTTGCACCTAGAGATCTTGCTTGGTTACATTTGCGTAAGGATAGATTTCCTAATTTGCGCAAATCAAAGCTAATGCCATGTGCTGATGGTCCTTTTAAGGTGTTAGAGAAAATAAATGATAATGCATATACACTTGAGCTGCCTGCAGATTTTGGGGTTAGTCCCACTTTTAAGATTGCAGATTTGAAGCCTTATTTGGGCAAGGACGATGAGCTTCCATCGAGGATGACCTCATTTCGAGAAGGGGAGGATGATGAGGACATCAATACCATTGTTACACCCACAATCCCTACTGTTACATATACTGTACCAATTACTAGAGCTCGCGCACAACAATTAAATTATTAGGTACTTTCGTTTCTTGGTAATGATTCTAATGTTCATGAGAATATGATGCTGCCTAAATTGGATACATTTGTTTTGCTTACAAATGAAGGGCCTGGCATTGATAAGAGGGATGAACACTGGAGCAAGACCAAGCATGGAGATGATGGCATGCGCAAGGGGAACAAGAACGGAGTTCCAAGTGATGATTTCAGGACTTTAAGGCCACCATAAGGAGTGCATGAAGCCTTGGACGAAATATACAAGATGCCGCTTCATAAATTTTGTCCAGAGGCTATTCTAGGTGCAGCGTCACCTTATTATTGGGCCAGGCCCATGCAATTTCGAAATACTTAAGTATAGACTGTTTTTAGAGTCCGTATGTGTGGGGAAACAAGAGTTAGGGTTGGTTTCGGACCCCTCCTCCAAGGGCCATGAAATCCCCCCCCTCTTCCTCCATATATACAACCCTTAGGGCGTCGTTTAGACTTCGGGTTTTGTTTAGATTAAAGTTCTCCATAGCTGCAACTTTGCGTACTTCGTTTGTGTTCAACAACAAGATAAAGGCGTCATAGAACCATACCTTGATGGATAAAGCTTTCCTCTTATATTCGCAATATCCAGATTGCAATCTTAGTTTCTTGTTTTTTCTTTGTTTGCCTGTAGGAAACAGACCTTCGTGGTCAGGTTGATCGTGCTCCGGCATGGTCAATAACCTCTCGGAGTTGGTTTAGCGATTACTAAGGCATGACGTCCTCCCACGTTCGTAGTCGGATCGTCAAAGTCGACTTCCTCCAAAATGATAGCCACCATCTCATCGAAAGATGGGACACCTTTGCCTCTATCACTCTCACTTCCGGGTGTTGTCCTAGAGCCTCTGCTCCACCTCGGTCACCCGTTCCTCAAAATGGCGCCGAGCGGCCTGTTCGGCCGTTAAATCCGCAACCGCTTTAGCAGGGCCGCCTTGCTTACCCTAGCATGCTCCTTGTCTCGGCTAAGCTCACCCCTGAGGGTTTCAACCACGGCAGCACCATCTGCACAAACGCACACATTGTAGCTCTGGAAATCCCATAGAATACGGACATAAACAGGCATAACATAAGAGTATCTCATACCTTGCGCCTAGTCGAGCCGCTTGTAACAAGGACTAGATCCTCATCACCCTGCTCTAGTTTTCGTTTAAGTTCAGAAATTTCCGCTCACTGGGCAGTCGTCGCCAACAAGGAGGCCTGTTTTCAATCCAAATGAAATAGCATGTTACCACCTGATAACTGAATATTGATCCTCTGCTCGCTTTTCTTTCAAATACCGAATAGAGTCTCAGGGGCTACTATCTATATACAGGCATATTTCTTGTAAAAATGATCAACAATATTACATCGCGTACCTCGAAGCCTACTAGTAGGCTGTAGAAGGCTTCGTTCAGCCCGCTCTCGGCGGATCGAATCTTCTCAGCAACCGTACCCATCAGGATGCGGTGCTCGTCCAGGACGGATGCACTTTGCAGTACGTCCGCCGTGGTATTCGGTGCCTCGGATTAACAGAGGACGCCACTCCCCCTTTCCTTGCAAGGGGTCACTTACTAGACTCCAGAGTCGTATCGGTCTCCGGAATAGAACTTAGAATTATCATCATAGTCCATAAAGATTGGATGTATGTGCAAAAATCTCGGACTACTTACGAGTCATCTTGGGGCTTGGTCCGGTGATGGTGTGTCGGGATGGCCTCGGCGTCTGACTCCGAGTCATCGGGGAGGGTAATTTTGTCCCTCTTGGAGGCTTCGGCCTCTAGGTCTTTGGAGGCCGCCCTTTTCTTGCCTTCGCGGGGAGGATATTCTTCTTCTTCCTCCTCCTCCTCCTCATCGTCGCCCTCGTGAGAGGACTGGGCATCAGCTTCTCCGGACATTGTGTCTAAAGTGTCCTCTTTCTTCTCCTTCTTGTCCTTCTTGACCGGCACCTGGTATGGCACCGGGACCAGCATCCTCATTAATAGAGGATCGGCTGGGTTTTTGGGGAGCGGGGCCGGACACCGGATCTGCTCCGACTTTTTGGTCCAAACCTATTTGGAGATAGACTACTCAATACTTCTCCTTAAAATGGACGCACCAATTGGTGTTCAAAGGTATTTCACTTACCTCGAAGGCAGGATGATTGCAGTCAAGGCCGGTGTCGTCCGATGAATTTGGCCACGACTTCTGCTTCTTGAAAAGCAGCGTCCAGATCCCCTTATGCGTTGTGTCGTAGAACCGTTGTAGGGTCCGTGGCCCTTCAAGATTGAACTCCCACATCCTGAGGGATCGCCGCTGGTAGGGAAGTGCTCAGCGGATCAACATCACTTGGATCACATCAGCGAGGGTAATGTCCTTCGCTATCATTCCTTTGACGCGCTTCTACAGCTGCATCACCTCATTGATCGACCCCCAGTCCGGACCCTTGTTGGTCCAGAATGTGAGCCTTAGCGGGGGTCCGGATCTGAAGGCTGGAGCGGCTGCCCACTTGGAGCCGCGGGGTTCTATGATATAGAACCATTCCAGTTGCCTTATCCTGACGGTGTCCACAAAGACTCCCTTTGGCCAGTTGACTTTGGGGAGCTTGCTCACCATAGCGCCACCGCAGTCTGCATGTTGCCCATCAACCACCTTCGGTTTCACGTTGAAAATCTTGAGCCATAAGCCGAAGTGTGGAGGGACACGGAGGAAAGCCTGACACACGATGATGAATATCGAGATGTGTAGGAACGAATTTGGGGCCAGATCGTGAAAATCTAGCCCGTAGTAGAACATGAGACCCCTCACAAAGGGGTGGAGGGCGAATCTGAATCCGCGGAGGAAGTGGGGGATGAATACCACCCTCTCACCGGGGTCTGGAGTGGGGATGACCTGCGCCAGATCGGGAAGCCTGTGCTTGATTTCCGCGGTTAGATACCACGCCTCCCGCAAATCCTTGATATTCTCCTCCATGACAGAGGAAGCCATCCACTTGCCCTGAGAGCCGGCCATGGTCGGAGGAGTTGTGAAGGGAAGAAAAGCTTGGTACTTGTGCACTTGAGCTCGAGGATGGGGAAGCAGAGAGAGAGAATGAGGCGTGGGATGGAAGAATTGGATTTTATCCACTTATATGGACTGCGAATATCAAGCGTCCCCCCTTTTAGCCTTAAAACTCGCCTATTCCCAAGGGGTCATGCGAATAGCATGGTTAGATTACCAAAGCTCATATTGATGAGAATCCCGCAATAAGGGGACACGATCTCTGTTTTTGACAAGATGTGCCGATACGAGTTGCGTATTAAAACGCGAAGCGGGAGGCCCCAAAAAATGGTTCGAAATAATAGCAGAGCTAAGCATGACGTTTCGCTGGAAAAAGCTGTCTTTGGATATACCTTATTTTAAGTATTATGCTTTTATGGTTGTAGATTTAACTTGTTGAACAGACCTGGACAAAGTTCTCATTGATCAACTACTTTCAAGTATTTGTAGGAGGAACCCGCCTTACAATGTCGAAGACAGTCTGCGCGCTGGACACATCGACATTGAAGATTGGTTCACGGGCTACTGAGGGAGTTCTGGATTAGGGGGTCCTCGGACGTTCGGGCTATGTGACGTGGGTCGGACTGATGGGCCATGAAGATACAAGACGGGAGACTTTTCCCCGTGTCTGTATAGGACTCTCCATTGCATGGATGGCAAGCTTGGCATGCGAATATGGAGATTCCTTTCTCTGTAAGCCAACTTTGTACAACCCTAGCCCCCTCCAGTGTCTATATAAATCGGAGGGTTTAGTTCTTAGAGGCAATCATAGTCATACAGGCTAGACGTCTAGGGTTTAGTCATTACGATCCCGTGGTAGATCAACTCTTGTAACCCTTATACTCATCAAAGTTAATCAAGCAGGACGTAGGGTATTACCTCCATGAAGAGGGCCAGAACGTGGGTAAACATCGTGTCCCTGTCTCCTGTTACCTTCGATCCTTAGATGCGCAGTTCAGGACCCCCTAGCCGAGATCTGCCAGTTTTGACAACGACAGTGGGGTCGTGAGACTATTGCAGTTAATGTAAAACAGTATCTTCTCGAGAGAAACAATGAAGAGTCACCCAAAAACAAACCCCGTCAGCGCATCGGGATCTGGGGGTGATAGTTGAAGAGAAAAGTCCCCTTCACCCCATGAGCCCCCTTCCCTCATTTGGCACCTCAGGCGGGACCCCACAACCATCTTCAAGCCAACTAGCATTAGTGCTTGTCCAACCTGGACTCAGAGCCCCCAGCTCTTTCACAGAAGTGAGCGCAGACCTTGATGAGGACATCCAGCGTATCATAGCACCATTGTCCCAGCGAGTTGAAGAAGTCGATGACTCCGTCAATGCAGTCATGGACCTCTCCTTTCTGGAGTCTGTGGCTACAAGCATCAAGGAAAAGAAAGCAGGTACGGCAAAAAATGGCAAGTGCTTCAGGAGCAAGGCAACTCCGCCAACAGCGTGGATCAGAAGCTGAGGGACAAGGACAGTGAGCTGCGCGAGTGGCACGGCAACCAGTTCCAAGTCCTTCTATGGCAACCGGAGACGATCGCAATGGCAAAGGAGGACGTCGCTGCCCGGGAAGCTCGTCTGGTGGAGCGCGCGGCGCTTCTAAATGCCAGGGAGAAGTACATCTCTTCTCAGGAAGAGAACCTCGAGGCCACCCTTCGCAACAAGGAAGGAGAACTAGAAGCCCTTGTCCAGCAACGCACCAAGGAGCTAGATGACAAGCACAAGGTGTCCCTTGACGCACTCACCATTGACTCTGCCGCCCAGCTAAAGAAGATTGCTGATGATCTTGCTACTGCATCCACTGCCGAAGTTGATCTCGACCAACAGGTGGCCAAACTGATAGAGGAGCTATCTAGGAGTGCCAAGGAAAACACGGACCTCAAGGAGGAGGGGCAGAAGGCAGAGATCCTTCTGAAAGAGATGCAATTGCAGTTCTCCTTCAAGAGCCTGGACCTTGATAATGCTAATGGCACCATTACCGATATGAAGGCAAGGCTTGGCACCTTGGAGAGCACGATCGAGTATGCCTGGGCTCGTGAGAAGAAACTGATGAAGGATTTGGAAAATACGAGGATCCTCTGGAAGGATGCGGAGGACAAATTGGCAAACCAAATTCAGCAGCACAACCTTTGGATCAAGAGCCTGGTCGACATTGCTGAGCACCTCACTGCCCAGATTGCAACGATGGGTATGTAGGGCCCAGCCTTATCAGTTAGCAGACACGAGGTCCCTAGCATCAAGCTAGCGCTCTTCTTTGATGGATTGATCAAAGGGTTGAAGACACACGAGGAAGGAAGAGTTGCTCATTTTGCAAGCGAGTCCGGAAAGCATGCCCGCAACACCCTCTTCATGGTCTTGAGCAACCTCGCCTTTTTCCACCCCGACCTCAACCTCGCCGACGACTTTAGGAGGCTTCCGACTGGTCCGATGTTTCTACTGCTGAAGATAAGGTTGGTCCCTTCGCTGACAAGGTCCTCTCCGTCCCTAGGGCTCCATAAGGCCGCCAAGCATGGCCCTGAACCATTCGTGTCACCGTGTTGCCCTATAACAAAACATTATGCATGTCTTGTGTTTAGATCTCGTACTGCTCTTGTTCGTACCGAACTGTGGTTTAATTAATTTCAAATGCATGCTATCCCTCTTGTGTTTTATCCATGAAAGTTCGTATGGTTAGTTTGTTTTTTGTGTGTTTTGGTTGCCCGCGAGTAGCATGGTACCGCGATTGCTGTGAGCAGCGGCTCCTTAGAATTCAGCTGACGAGGACATTCCTCGGCAGGTGTTTCCTTAAGAGTCTTTGACGTAGCCACCCGCTATGTGAGCAGACTCGAAACAAAGCGGGGGCGCAGAAAAACACAACAAGGTGCCATCACACGAAAAGATCTAACCATCATAATAGCATCGAGTGTCTGAGGGATAAGCAAATGCAAACTTTGGATAACAAGTTAGTAACTTTGCGGACTTAGCTTTAATTCATGCTTCCCTCCTCCCTAAACCACGATCGTTCATCACATGCGCGTATCCCGAGGGGATGGCATTTGCATGTCGGCCTCAGGCCTACCAAAGTTCACAACAAAAACATGCGCAAAAAAGAGACTTGATAGTTTATCAGCTGCACGCCCACCCCAAGCAAGGGCCGGAGGGGGTAACCAAATTTTTGAAGGTGACAATGCATGACGAAAAGTAATGGTCGGTTCCCCTTTCCTATTCCCTTTGTTTTTGACCACATCACGACCATGGGCATCAAAGGTCCCGCTGGTGAGGACAGCCTTGCCGGAGCGTGCTTGCCGGGGCATCAATCAACGGATTTGCACCGGCGCTTCACTCAGGATTTCCCCTCAGCGATGTAAATGTTGAACCGAGTTTCATGTGGGCTTATCAATGTTGAAGACGTCGCCCCATGGGAGGCTTGATCGTTGACGAGAAAAAGTGGAGGAGGAGGGAGCCATACTATGCTTCCCACTTGCCTTAGAGGTTCTCTTAGTCACCTGGCATGCTTGGAAGGAACCCACCAGGAGGACGGCGTAACCATGTGCCTCCCTTTTCTCTTTTAGACATGGTTAGCGCTGAGGCCACGCCACCCGAGCGGCTCGGGACCGTCGCACCACCGCTACCTCCCTGCTCTGCCGCTGCCTCATTTATGGTGGGTATGGGCGACGGGGCCCAGGAAAGACGGAATGAGGGAGCATCATCGCCTCTCTCCTTAGGAGCCACTGATCACGTGAGCGTCGATGCTGACGCCGGCGTAGCTTGACGCGTGATGTCTACTACACAACTTTATTATTGTAGGCATGTGTTGGGCCTCCAAGCACAGAGTTTTGTAGGACAGTAGCAATTTTCCCTCAAGTGGATGACCTAAGGTTTATCAATCCATGAGAGGTGTAGGATGAAGATGGTCTCTCTCAAACGATCCTGCAACCAAATACAAGAAATCTCTTGTGTCCCAAACACACCTAATACAATGGCAAATTGTATAGGTGCACTACTTCGGCGAAGAGATGGTGATAGAAGTGTAATATGCATGGTAGAAATATATTTTTATAATCTGAATACATAAAACAGCAAGGTAGCAAATAGTAACCAGGCACAAAAACGGTATTGCAATGCTTGAAAATGAGGCCTACGGTCCGTACTTTCGCTAGTGCAATCTCTCAACAATGATAATATAATTGGATCATATAACAATCCCTGAACATGCAACGAAGAATCACTTGAAAGTTCCTAACAAGTGAAGAACATAAGATGGAATTGTTTGTAGGGTACGAAACCACCTCAAAGCTATTCTTTCTGATCAATATATCCTAAAGTTCGTAGTAAAATAACATGAAGCTATTCTTTCCGACCGATCTAACTAGGAGTTTGTACTAAAATAACACCAAAGCAAATTCAGATTCATAATATTCAATCAAACACAAAGAACTTCATAGAGTGCCCCAAGATTTCTACCGGAGAAACAAAGACAAGAATGTGCATCAACCCCTATGCATAGATTACCCCAATGTCAACTGAGGAATCCGTGAGTTGAGTGACAAAACATATATCAAGTGAATCAATACGATACCTGATACGTCTCCGTCGTATCTACTTTTCCAAACACTTTTGCCCTTGTTTTGGACTCTAACTTGCATGATTTGAATGGAACTAACCCGGACTGATGCTGTTTTCAGCAGAATTGCCATGGTGTTATTTTTGTGCAGAAATAAAAGTTCTCGGAATGACCTGAAAATCCACGGAGAATTATTTTGGAATACATAAAAAATACTGGAAGAAAGATCCACTTCAGGGGGGCCACCACCTGTCCACGAGGGTGGGGGCGCGCCCTACCCCCTGGGCGCGCCCCCTGCCTCGTGGGCTCCCTGACGCTCCACTGACCTCAACCTTGACTCCATATATTCACTTTCAGGGAGAAAAAACCAGAGAGAAGGATTCATCACGTTTTACGATATGAAGCCGCCGCCAAGCCCTAAATTCTCTCGGGAGGGCTGATCTGGGGTCCGTTCGGGGCTCTGGAGAGGGGAATCCGTCGCCATCGTCATCATCAACCATCCTCCATCACCAATTTCATGATGTTCACCGCCGTGCGTGAGTAATTCCATCGTAGGCTTGCTGGACGGTGATGGGTTGGATGAGATTTATCATGGAATTGAGTTAGTTTTATTAGGGTTTGATCCCTGGTATCCACTATGTTCCGAGATTGATATTTCTATTACTTTGCTATGCTTAATGCTTGTCACTAGGGCCCGAGTACCATGATTTCAGATCTGAACCTATTATGTTTTCATCAATATATGGGAGTTCTTGATCCTATCTTGCAAGTCTATAGTCACCTACTATGTGTTATGATTCGGCAACCCCGAGGTGACAATAATCGGGACCACTCCCGGTGATGACCGTAGTTTGAGGAGTTCATGTATTCACTATGTTTTAATGCTTTGTTCCGGTACTCTATTAAAAGGAGGCCTTAATATCCCTTAGTTTCCAATAGGACCCCGGTGCCACGGGAGGGTAGGACAAAACATGTCATGCAAGTTCTTTCCATAAGCATGTATGACTATATTCGGAATACGTCCCTACATTACATTGATGAATTGGAGCTAGTTCTGTGTCACCCTATGTTATGACTGTTACATGATGAACCACATCTGGCATAATTCTCTATCGCCGATCCATTGCCTACGAGCTTTCCATATATCGTTCTTCGCTTATTTACTTTTCTGTTGCTATTGTTATCATCACTACAAAAAACCAAAAATATTAATTTTGCTACCGTTACCTTTTACCACTGTTACCACTACTATCATATTACTTTTCTACTAAACACTTTGCTATAGATATTAAGTTTCCAGGTGTGGTTGAATTGACAACTCAGTTTCTTATACTTGAGAATATTCTTTGGCTCCCCTTGTGTCGAATCAATAAATTTGGGTTGAATACTCCACCCTCCGAAACTGTTGCGATCCCCTATACTTGTGGATTATCAATACCCCATTGTCACCACGAGTATTCAATTGCAAGACATATATCAAGTGTTCTCAAATAAATAAAAGTATTCAATCCGATAACAATGAAATCTCAAAGGGAAGAACTCAATTCATCACAACAAGATAGAGAGGGGAAAACACCAAATGATTCGACTATATTAACAAAGCCTGCGATACATCAAGATCGTGACATCTCAAGCACATGAGAGAGAGAGAGATTAAACACATAGCTACTGGTACAAACTGATAACCCACAAGTATAGGGGATCGCAATAGTTTTCAAGGGTAGAGTATTCAACCCCAATTTATTGATTCGACACAAGGGGAGCCAAAGAATATTCTCAAGTTTTAGCAGCTGAGTTGTCAATTCAACCACACCTGGAAACTTAATATCTGAAGCAAAGTATTTAGTAGCAAAGTAATATGATAGTAGTGGTAACGGTAGCAGAAGTAACAGTAGCAAAAGTAATATTTTTGGGTTTTGTAGTGATTGTAACAATAGCAACAGAAAAGTAAATAAGCGAAGAACAATAGATGGAAAGCTCCTAGGCATTGGATCGGTGATGGAGAATTATGCTGGATGCGGTTCATCATGTAACAGTCATAACATAGGGTGACACAGAACTAGCTCTAATTCATCAATATAATGTAGGCATGTATTCCGAATATAGTCATACGTGCTTATGGAAAGAACTTGCATGACATCTTTTGTCCTACCCTCACGTGGAAGCGGGGTCCTATTGGAAACTAAGGGATATTAAGGCCTCCTTTTAATAGAGTACCGGAACAAAGCATTAAAACATAGTGAATACATGAACTCCTCAAACTACGGTCATCACCGGGAGTGGTCCCGATTATTGTCACCTCGGGGTTGCCGAATCATAACACATAGTAGGTGACTATAGACTTGCAAGATAGGATCAAGAACTCACATATATTCATGAAAACATAATAGGTTCAAATCTGAAATCATGGCACTCGGGCACTAGTGACAAGCATTAAGCATAGCAAAGTCATAGCAACATCAATCTTAGAACGTAGTGGATACTAGGGATCAAACCCTAACAAAACTAACTCGATTACATGATAAACTCATTCAACCCATCACCGCCCAGCAAGCCTATGATGGAATTACTCACGCACGGCAGTGAGCATCATGAAATTGGTGATGTAGGAAGGTTGGTGATGACGGTGGCGATGGATTCCCCTCTCCGGAGCCTCGAACGGACTCCAGATCAGCCCTCCCGAGAGAGTTTAGGGCTTGGCGGCAGCTCCGTATCGTAAAACGTGATGAATCCTTCTCTCTGATTTTTTCTCCCCGAAAGTGAATCTATGGAGTCAAGGTTGAGGTCGGTGGAGCGTCAGGGGGCCCACGAGGTAGGGGCGGTCCCAGGGGGGTAGGGCGCGCCCCCACCCTCATGGACAGGTGGTGGCCCCCCTGACATGGATCTTTCTTCCAGTATTTTTTATATATTCCAAAATAATTCTCCATTGATTTTCAGGTCATTCCGAGAACTTTTATTTCTGTACAAAAATAACACCATGGCAATTCTGCTGAAAACACCGTCAGTACGGGTTAGTTCCATTCAAATCATGCAAGTTAGAGTCCAAAACAGGGGAAAAAGTGTTTGGAAAAGTAGATACGACGTAGACGTATCAGCTCCCCCAAGCTTAAACCTTTTCTTGTCCTCAAGCAATTTAGTTGATAAACTGAAAGTGATAAAGAAAAACTTTTACAAATTGTGTTTGCTCTTGTTGTTGTAAATATGTAAAGCCACCATTCAAGTTTTTAGCAAAGATTATGAACTAACCATAGTCAGAATAACATTTAGGTCTCATGTTTACTCATATCAATGGCATAATCAACTAGCGAGCAATAATAATAAATCTCGGATGACAACACTTTCTCAAAATAATCATGATATGATATAACAAGATGGTATCTCGCTAGCCCTTTCTGAGACCGCAAAACATAAATGCATAGCACCTTCAAAGATCAAGGACTGACTAGACATTGTTATTCATGGTAAAAGAGATCCAGTCAAGTCATACCCAATGTACTAACAGTAATGAATGCAAATGACAGCGGTGCTCTCCAGCTAGTGCTTTTTAATAAGAGGGTGATGACTCAACATAAAAATAAATAGATAGGCCCTTCGCAGAGGGAAGCAGGGATTTGTAGAGGTGCCAGAGCTCGGTTTTGAAATAGATATTAATAAAATTTTGAGCGGTATACTTTCATTGTCAACATAACAACCGAGAGATCTCGATATCTTCCATGCTACACACATTATAGGTGGTTCCCCAAACAGAATGGTCAAGTTTATACTCCCCCTCCACCAACAAGCATCAATCCATGGCTTGCTCGAAACGACGAGTGCCTCCAACTAACAAGAGTCCCGGGGGAGTTTTGTTTGCAGTTATTTTGACTTGATTTGCATAAAGCATGGTACTGGGCATCCCGGTGACCAGCCCTTTTCTCGTGAGTGAGGAGCGGAGTCCACTCCTCTTGAGAATAACCCGCCTAGCATGGAAGATACAGACAACCCTAGTTGATACATGAGCTATTTGAGCATACAAAACAGAATGTTTATTTAAAGGTTTAGAGTTTGGCACATACAAATTTACTTGGAACGGCAGGTAGATATAGTATATATGTAGGTATGGTGGACTCATATAGAACAACTTTGGGGTTTATGGAATTGGATGCACAAGCAGTATTCCCGCTTAGTACAGTTGAAGGCTAGCAAAAGACTGGGAAGTGACCAGCTAGAGAGAGACAACAGTCATGAACATGCATTAAAATTAATCAACACCGAATGCAAGCATGAGTAGGATATAATGCACCATGAACATAAATATCGTAGAGGCCATGTTGATTTTGTTTCAACTACATGCGTGAACATGTGCCAAGTCAAGCCACTCAAATCGTTCAAAAGAGGATACCACCCTATCATACCACATCACAGCCATTTTAATAGCATGTTGGCACGCAAGGTAAACCATTATAAGCTCCTAGCTAATTAAGCATGCCCTAAGAAACTATAGTCTATTAATTGTCATTGCAAACATGTTTATTCATAATAGGCCAAATCAAGAAGGATGAACTAATCATATTTACAAAAACAAGAGAGGTCAAGTTCGTACCAGATTTTCTCATCTCAGTAAGTTCATCATATAATCATCATTATTGCCTTTCACTTGCACGACCGAATAGTGTGGATAATAATAATAGTGCACGTGCATTGGACTAAGCTGGAATCTGCAAGCATTCAATTCAAGAGAGAAGAGAAGGTAATATGGGATCTTTGTCAGATCAACAATAATGCATATAAGAGCCACTTTAACATTTTAATTATGGTCTTCTCCTCTCGACCCCCAGAGAACAAGAAAAGAAATAAAACTATTTACATGGGAAAGCTCCCAACAAGCAAAAGAAGAACGAGAAATCTTTTTGGGTTTTCTTTTTAGTTACTACTACAAGCATGGAAAGTAAACTAATTAAAAGCTACAACTATTTTTTTTGTTTTTCTTAAGGTTTATTAAACACACAAGAAGAAAGCATAAAAAGGGAAAATAAACTAGCATGGATGATACAGTGAAAAAGTATGAGCACCGACAACTAGCATGAGTGTGTGAACATGAATGTAATGTCGGTGAGAAATACATACTCCCCCAAGCTTAGGCTTTTGTCCTAAGTTGGTCTATGGCCACGGCTGGCCTGGCGGATATCCAAAGTAATAGTTGGGGTCGTACTGAGAAGAATCCCCCTGGTGCCACTGGTTGGTGATCTCTTCTGGATTCCACTGATAAACAGACTATCGTGGAGGATCAAATTGTGGTTCCGGCTCTACCTCTATAGCTGATGTATGGTTCCGGTAGGCCTGAATGGCCTCTAACGGAACAAGGTACTTGCGTGCAGATAAATCAAACAATGATTGAGCAGGCAAGGTAATAGTCTTAGGATGATTTTTACCAAATATTAATTTGTACTTAAGCGACTTTTCCCTATTCTTAACAATAAAATCATGTGCTGCCATACTCTTATAATCTAGATAAACAGGAGGCAACAATTTTTCTTCTTTCTCATAATGCCTAATAGGTATGTTAAAGTGTGCAGCGAGGTGCGAGGCGAAGATGCTTCCAAGGACGGGGCCCTTAGTACGATTAAGATTTAACCGCTTTGCAACAATAGTGCCCATACTAAATGTGTCATCATGGAAGAAGGCATGGCACAAAATAACAATATCAGGGGCACTGAGGTTGCCACAGTTTTCGCGACCAATTAAGCATCTACTAGCAAATATTGCGAAGTAACGTAAAACAGGAAAATGTATGCTAGTAATTCTTGCATCGGAAACTTTCCTCGTTTCTCCTACAACAATTGTATCAATAAACCCTTCCACATCGTCATGATGTGCTTCCTCTACACTGTCCTCAAAAGGTATCTAGCTAGTGATATTTTTGGGAGGAAGAAGGAGTGGTGTGGTAGCTGGAATAAGTGGAGGGGAGCCACCATGGGCCCACGAGGCAGGGGAGTGTGCCCAGGGGGCTAGGGCGCGCCCTGGACCCTCGTGGCCAGGTGCTTGCTCCCCCTGCTGTGTTCTCAGTGACAGATATTCTCAAATATTCTAGAAAAAATCATATTTAATTTTCAGGGCATTTGGAGAACTTTTATTTCCGGGCTATTTTTTATTGCATGGATAATTCAGAAAACAGACAAAAAAAATACTATTTTTGCTTTGTTTAATATAAATAACAGAAAGTAAAAGGAAGGTACAGAGAGTTTTGTTTTCTAAATTCGTCCATCTCATGCTCATCAAAAGGAATCCACTAACATGGTTTATCAGGTCTTGTTAACAAACTCATTCCAAATAACATGGAACCGGAGAATTTTCGAATGACACTAGGTTACCTCAATGGGGATATGCATGTCCCCAACAATAAGAATATCATATTTCTTCTTCACAATAGGTAGAGGAAATTCAAAACCTCCAAAAATAATCGATGGAATTTTTCCAATAGAGTTTATACTATGAACTTGAGGTTGTTTCCTCAGAAAGTGTACCGTATGCTCATTGCCATTAACATGAGAAGTGACATTGCCTTTGTTGCAATCAATAACAGCCCCTGCAGTATTCAAAAAGGGTCTTCCCAGAATAATAGACATACTATCATCCTTGGGAATATCAAGAATAACAAAATCCGTTAAAATAGTAATGTTTGCAACCATAATAGGCAAATCCTCACAAATACCGACAGGTATAGTAGTTGATTTATCATCCATTTGTGAAGATATTTCAGTAGGTGTCAACTTATTCAAATCAAGTATACGATATAAAGAGAGAGGCATAACACTAACACTGGCTCCAAGATCACATAAAGTAATTTTAACATAGTTTCTTTTAATGGAGCATGGTATAGTTGGTACTCCTGGATCTCCAAGTTTCTTTGGTATTCCACCCTTAAAAGTATAATTAGCAAGCATGGTGGAAATTTCATCTTTTGGTATATTTCTTTTATTTGTAACAATTTCTTTCATATACTTAGCATAAGGATTCATTTTGAGCATATCAGTTAATCGCATACGCTAAAAGATAGGTCTAATCATTTCAGTAAAGCACTCAAAATCCTCATCATCCTTTTTCATGGATGGTTTGGGAGGAAAAGGCATGGTTTTCTAAACCCATGGTTCTCTTTCCTTACCATGCTTCCTAGCAACAAAGTCTCTCTTATCATAACGTTGATTGTTTGATTGTGGGTTATCAAGATCAACAATGGGTTCAGTTTCTGCCTCATTATCATTGCTAGGTTGAGCATCAACATGAACATCATCATTAACAATATCACTAGGTTCATGTTCATTACCAGATTGGGTTTCAGAACCAAAAATAGAAATATCATTGGGATTCTCAGGTGTGTCAACAACAAGTTCACTAGAAGCATGCAAAGTCCTCTCATTTTTCGTTTTCTTCCTTTTAGAAGGACTAGGTGCATCAATATTATTTCTCTGAGAATCTTGCTCAATTCTCTTAGGATGGCCCTCAGGATACAAAGGTTCCTAAGTCATTTTACCACCTCTAGTCATAACTCTAACAATATTATCATTTTTTCTTACTATTTAGTTCATTGAGCAGGTCATTCTGAGCTTTAAGTACTTGTTCTACTTGAGTGGAAACCATAGAAGCATGTTTACTAATAAGTTTAAGTTCACCTTTAACATTAGCCATATAATCACTCAAGTGTTCAATCATATAAGCATTATGTTTTAGTTGTCTACCAACATAAGCATTAACATCTTCTTGCTTAACCATAAAGTTATCAAACTCATCCAAACATTGGCTATCAAACTTAGTAGGAGGGATTTCAGCTTTATCATATCTATAGAGAGAATTTACCTTTACTACCTGTGTCGGGTTATCAAGACCATGTGTTTCATTAATATGGGATGGATTAAAACCATGTATTTCTTCAACATGCGGTAAATTAAGACCATGTATTTCTTCAACAGTAGGTTAATTCTTAACATCTTCAGCTTTTATACCTTTTTTCTTCATAGATTTCTTTGCCTCTTGCATATCTTCAGTACTGAGAAATAGAACACCCCTTTTCTTCGGAGTTGGCTTAGGGGTTGGCTCGGGAAGTGTCCAATTATTTTCATTCGTCAACATATTATTCAATAAAATTTCAGCTTCATCTGGTGTTCTTTCCCTGAAAACACAACTAGCAATGTGAATGATGATAAAATGGAAATATTGACTGGTACAAACGACTTGCCAGAAAGTTCGACTAAAAGAATGACACTGCCACCTCCTAGGCGACTCCGCCGCCGGTGGCCACTCCGGCCCCGGCGTCCACCTCGCTGGCTCTCCCATGGCGCCTCCACTCCATGATTTTGCTAGAGTTAAGGCCTTTCAACTTGGCATGCGCCAAAAGTTTGGCCATCCAGTGGTCTTCTCCCCTAGTTTTCGGCAATGTGATTTCAAGCTTGTGGTCTCTTTTGGTCGTGCTTGCTTTCGGTTGGATTGTCACACTGCAGCATTGTTCTTCAATCTTGCTTTGGTGGTTACCCTCAAGGGTTTAGGGTTAAGTTCCTTCGAGATCATTCATTCCAATTATCCATAGCCTCAAAATCTGTTGGGTTTGAGCTCTACAACAATGGTCGTATCTCTGAGAGGGACTTTGAGTTGGTTTTTAGTCTCTAGGGAGAAGGTGGTCCAAATTGGCGTCGCGAGGAAAGATTATATTACCAAGAAGAGAAAAATTCATGGTCTTTGGTTACCAGAGGTCATGCTCGTTCTTCCACCTAGGGCAGTTTCGGCGATCGTCGGAGGGAGCAACCTCGCCATACTTCGGTTTTCCAATGGTTTGCTGGGTTACCGGCTTCATCTTCGGATATGAATGAGCCTGAAATTGATGTTGGGCGCATTGAGTGCAATGACTCGCCTGTGACCAATGATCGCGTGGATTAGGGGGAGGAGGGCACGAATTCTGGTTTTTCAAACACGGCTATTACGTGCTATAGTTGTGGCAACTTGGGCCACATGGCCAGGGCCTGACCCGAGCCCCAACTCACTGGCCTGTGGTCGTTCTTTAGGGTGGACTCTTTTCCCTCTCCTCCCGCCGAGGCTTGGGCCCCAGGGGTGGTGGATGACTGGTTTACTGCTGTAGGCCCGGCCCAACCGTCGATTCGAGTTTCCTCTTTTAGACAGCTCACTGAGGGCATGTTCCCGAATTTTCAGCCTCGATTCACACTTGCCTCTTCATCTCCTCCTCTGCCTTCCACTGTTCAACCTCGAGCCTGCCGACCATCCTCCTCGCAGTCAAGGGTCTCCATTGCCGGCACGACCGAGCCGGCCATGGCCAACATTCGGTTTATCCCCTGCCTTTTGTTCCCCATGGCTTCAACATCCTCAATGTCAAAGGTCGTAATGGAGTGGCCAGAGTGGTCCTCCCTCAACGTCAAAAGCGTCACGAAGACTAGGCCATCGTCACCATTGAGCCACTTCCTGATGAGGTACTTTTTCCAAATGTGCACGAAGTTCTCGATGATTTCTTTGCGGATGTTCAGCAAGTTCAAATCAGAGAAATGCAACGCTGCCCGTTTGGGAGGCATATGTGCATTTTGTGAATCCTAGAGACAGAGATAGATTGGTCCTGCAGAGTCCACACCAGTTTGGAGATGTTTTCATCACTTTTCATAATCATGATAATGGTCGCAACTGCAGAAGAACTCAGTTTAATATAACTGCTTGTCTGCTCATTCTTGTTGTTCCGTTTGATTTCCATTACTCAGAAGATATTACTAGGGCCATCAGTCATTTTGGGAGATTAGTTTCCTGGGAGAATTACCCTCTTCACATGGGCAGAGTGATTGCAAAAGCAAAAGTCAAAGACTTGGATTCCATCCCAAAAAGTGTTAGGTGGTCTGAAGGTGAAGTGTTTGATGAAGATGATTGGTCCTCTTCAGTGGAAATTCTTCTTCAACAGATGATGGGAGGGGCTCCTGCAGATGAGGACCCTATCCCACCTGACAATGTGGACCCTCATCCTCTGCCTAGCAAGAATAATGCCTTCCCTGGATTTCACCATAACCCTCAGCCTGCTCAGCATGAAGACATGGATGCATATGATGGGCACTGGGCCTTGCAGACTCTAGCCGCTAATAATGCTATTGTGGAGGAAGAATTTGATTTTCTCCAGGGTGTTCATCAGGAAGAAATTGCTTGGGCTGTTGGAGAGGAACTCCCACCTCCCTTGGAAGGAAACAACAACATTACAACCAATGTTTCCTTGTCAGAGGGGATTTCATCTCATGCTAGTGAGGAAGTTAATCAAAATCCACCTCTGCAGCAATTAGTGGGCAATGGTCTGGAGCTTCTGATGTAGGATTACCAGGAGGAGGATCAAGATGTTCGTTCACTTCCAGTTGATCAGGTTCCTGTAGCTGAGGCTGTTCCCCAGGATGATGTGATTCATGCAGTTGTTTTGGCTGAGCCATAGTTACAGCCAGTCTTTGTGGAAAATAATCCTACTGAGCAAATTTTTCTGACAAACCAAATTTCTGAGCATATGGCTGGGCGGAGTTTTGATGTGCATGAGGGTATGGCTCTGGACCCTAATAGAGTTTTAGCTATTGTTAAGGAGGCAACTGGTCAAGACAAGGAGCCCTTTCAGACTGATTCTGCAAAATTGGATGGGGTTGCAGGTGCCAGCTCTCCAAGCGGAAGCCCAAATCCTTTGGCAAATATTGGGGTGACTGGTGCTAATACCAAAGGTAAATGTATTGACCAAATTGAAGAGCACTTTGAGTTTGCTCCTTCTCTACTAGGTTTGAAATCTATCCAGTTAAAGGCTGTTGCTATAAAGATACTATTTTGTCAAAAGAAGGGCTTGTGATTTGGAAGGAGAATTTTGCACAAAAACCTTTGGAGGGTGCTCCTTCACTCTCTGTTAAAATCCCAGTAAGTTGCTTCAACTTTATTGTGCATCTTCTAATGACACCAGAAAAGTTTAAATGGACTGTCAATATGCTCAAATTTCCTTTATGGGAATTACCTGCTGAAGTAGAAGGCACTGAGGATTCCTTTCTTTTTCACATACCTAACAAATGTTTAACAACTAAGGCTCCTATTTCGCAGCAGACCATGGTTGAGTCACAGCAACAAGACACTAACAAGGAAAATGCTGGTGATTCTTCCAACCAGCAGGACTTGGACTCTATGGCCCTTCTCCAGCCTTTTGGGTTGAAAACTCCAAAAAAAGAAGGGGATGAAAGACACCTCTTGTTGAAATAGACGTAAGAAGGAGTGGTAGAATTAAACAAGATAATGTTGGTGTTAAAAGAGGTTCTTGCTCTAATAATAAGTGTCTGCCATGTAATGCTGCCCCTCCAATTGCTCAGAAATCAGTGGTTAAAAATCTCACAACATCTTTTTGCAAGGTGGCTGATAAGGACTTGGAGGGAAAGATCTCTAAGAAGCCCAAGAGGAAGGTGGGAGAGGATTTGGATGGGATGCACCCATCAAATGAGGACAGGCGGGACTCCCCATGTGTTTAAATGATCAAACTATGTGCTTTTGTAGTAGTGAGAGAGGGATTTAAAGTGTTGGCATGTATCCATGATCCTTTTGGTTGTACCTGCAACTTATGGGCCCTATGGACTAGTTGTTCTAGCCCTTGTTCTATTTGTCAGTGCACTTTTCTACATTAATACCTTCAGGGAAATTATATCTTTTGCTATCCTGTGGATGATGTGGTTGTTGTATATGCTGAATTTGCTTGCTCTGCTGTCTTGTTTGTCATCCATTCTATGGTGCGGGCCAAGTGATGGTGCTTGGTCTCCGGATTCACTCCTAAATTCATGTCCATGAATAATCAAAATAGAAACTGGAATATTTTTAACTGGAACATCAGAGGAATTAACTCATCTGACAAGTGGCTTGCCCTAGGGCAAAAAAATGAGTAAAGTGCCTGTGCCATCCTTTGTCTTCAAGAAACCAAGAGGGAACATTTTGATCCTGCTTACATCAGGAACTTCTATCCTAACAGGCTCAATAAATTTGCTTTTCTTCCTTCAATTGGTGCATCTGGTGGGCTTTTAATCACCTAGAATGGTTCTCTCTTTGAGGGAGAGGTCATCTTTCAAAATAAATTCTCCCTCTCAGTCAGTTTCACTAGTCTTCTGTCTAATCAATCATGGATCCTCACCAACATCTATGGGCCTTGTGAACAAGCAGACAAAGTTGAATTCATCAATTGGTTTGCAAACATTCATATGCCACTGGACACTAATTGGATTCTAGTTGGAGACTTCAACTTTATTAGAGCCCCCTCTGACAGAAACAGACCCGGTGGGGATGTTAATGAAATGCTTCACTTTAATGAAGCCATCAGTAATCTTGGATTAATTGAGCTGCCACTCCATGGCAGAAAATACAACTGGAGTAATATGCAATAGAGCCCTTTGTTGGAAAAACTAGACTGGTTCTTTACCTCTACTTCATGGATGACTTCTTTTCCTGATACAATTGCTATGCCTCTTTCCAGACCTATATCTGATCATCTCCCATGTGTCATCAAAATTGGAACTGCTATTCCAAAGGCAAAGGTTTTTAGATTTGAAAATTACTGGTTAAAACACTCTGACTTTAAAGAGGTTGTCTCTGCACCCTGGAGTATACCTGTGGGTAATCTTGATGCAGCAAAAAGGTTGAGTGCCAAATTCAAAAACCTGAGAAGGCCCCTCAAACTTTGGGCTAAAAATCTGTCTTGCCTTAAAGCCAAAATTGCATCAATTAATGAGGTCATTTTCTTGTTTGATTTGTTTGAGGAATTCAGAGACCTAGGAGATTTTGAATGGAACTGGATGGTCATTCTAAAGGAGCATTTGCTCATTTTGCTCAAAATACAAAAGATCTATTGGAAGCAGAGAGGCAAGATCAGGGTGTCAAGTGTGGTGATGAGAATACAAAATTCTTTCATACAAAGGCATCTATTAACTACAGTCATAATCATATTGCAATGCTGAAAAATGATGATCAAGTGGAAATAACAGACCATGCAGGGAAAGCAGCTCTTCTGTGGAATGCTTTCAGGAACATATTAGGGCAATCTCTGCAAACCACAATGCACTTTGATTTAAATTCCCTGCTGCAGCATCAAGCTAGTCCTTCAGACTTTGAGAAACTGGAAATTCCTTTCACCGAGGAAGAAATCAATGAGGTAGTCAAACACTTGCCAACAGACAAGTCTCCTGGTCCTGATGGATTTAACAATGAGTTCTTTAAGAGCTGCTGGGACATTATAAAGACTGATGTCACTAGACTGATACATGAGTTCTATGCAGGGCAAATTTCTCTAGAGAGAATCAACACCTCTTTCATCACTTTAGTTCCCAAGGGGCCCACTCCAACTACTGCAAATGATTTCAGGCCTATTTCTTCGCTAAACTGCCATCTCAAGCTCATCACTAAATTGCTAGCAACAGATTGCAAAAAGTGATTCTCAAAATGGCACATACTAATCAGTATGGCTTACTAAAGGAAAGAGCTATTCATGATTGTCTTGGCTGGGCCTATGAGTACTTACATCGATGTCACAAGTCCAAGGAGGATGTTGTTGTGCTGAAATTAGACTTTGAAAAGGCATTTGACCTCACTGAACACTCTATAATCATTGATATCCTCAAAGCAAAGGGATTTGGAGAGAGATGGATTGGCTGGATTAAAATGTTGTTTACATTTGCCTCTTCACAAGTGCTTCTCAATAGCATTCCTGGGAAAAAATTCTACTGTCTCAGAGGAGTAAGACAATGGGACCCCCTATCTCCCCTCCTTTTTGTGTTTGTTGCTGACCTCCTACAGTCAATCATGAACAGAGCTATGAACCTGGGTCTTCTTACACCTCCTTTGCAAGTGCAGTCATTCCAGATTTTCCCATAGTTCAGTATGCAGATGATACTTTGATTCTCATGAAAGATGATGCCACACAACTCCACTGTCTCAAAGCTCTACTCCAGACTTTTGCAGATGCTACTGGTTTAAAGGTCAACTACAACAAATCAAACCTCATATCAATCAATGTGAATGATGATAAAATGGAAATATTGACTGGTACTTTGAACTACAAGAAGGGGTTATTCCCTTTCACTTATCTGGGCATGCCTCTAGGGACCTTAAAACCAACAATGGAACAATGTTTGCCTTTAGTGAGAAGAATTGCCAAAAAACTAGTGGGACTATCTTCTTTTATGACTCTTGTTGGCAGGTTGCTTCTGGTCAAGTCAGTGCTCAATTCTCTTATTAAATATTTCATGGGCTGCCTTGATGTGCCTGTAACCATCAAAAATCAGGTTAATAAATACCTAAGGCATTGTCTTTGGAGGGGACCAGATTTGGAAGACCACATACCTGCTATGGTAGCATGGTCCACTGTTTGTAGACCTAAAAATCAGGGTGGCCTTGGAGTGATGAACATCTTTGTGCAAAATCAAGCTCTGTGATACGTCTCCAACATATCTATAATTTTTGATTGCTCCATGCTATATTATCTACTGTTTTGGACTATATTGGGCTTTGTTATCCACTTTTATATTATTTTTGGGACAAACCTATTAACCGGAGGCCCAACCCAGAATTGCTGTTTTTTGCCTGTTTTAGGGTTTCGAAGAAAAGGAATATCAAACAGAGTCCAAACGGAATGAAAACTTCAGAAACGTGATTTTCTCATAAGATAAGATCCAGGAGACTTGGACCGTCCGTCAAGAAAGCCACGAGGTGGTGTCGGAGTAATGGGCCACGGGTAGGCTAACCCGAGTCCCTGAACCTTTTAAGACATCGGGGCAGGCTGCGCCCCTCAAGACCCCAAGACGAAGAGCCGCCTTCTGAGAAGTCGTCGGCAAGGCAACCGACTGCCCGCTCATGGCCGAGTCCCGGGGACGACTTCAGGATGAGCCGACTCCTGACTGACGACTTCCAGAGAAGCCGGCTTTGGGGAGTCGGCCCACGACTCCAACAAACCCCATGCCCTCATCAAGAGGGACGGGACGGGGAGTGGCTACAGTAAAGCCCACTCCCACCCCTTTCCAGAAGCAGGCATGGCCACAGTACGCCGTACCCGCGTAGATCTCCGTCCGGCGCGGCACTGTTGCCATGCCGGCATTGACATCAGCACCAGTGGGCAGAATCCGGCACCCTCGACGGCTTTTCTGTACGACCCTAGGGCGGCGGTCCCCACCAGTCAGCAGGAGTTTAGAAGACGGCGAGAGCGTCACCAGTCGGACCCGTTGGGAGTCGGCCAGCCCCTCCCCCGGGGCCCACGCGCCATTAACCAGATATGACGGGTAGTGGAAATAGTGATCGCCCGCCAGGCGGCGGGGCTGTTGCCACGACCCCATGACCAAGCCCGCATCGTTAGAAGCACGGCTACAGTAATCAGCAGCCGGCAACACCCGCCAACGGCGGACACGGCCTGTCGGCGCCGTACCAGACCAGTCGGCAGGGCCCGCCAGTTGGCGGGCCCCAGCAGTCTGCGGAGAAGACGGAGGCTGGAGAAACTGACGGCTGGGCCCGCGCCCGACCGGATTACCGTTGTACCCCTGGGGGGTATGCCTATATAAACCCCCAGGGCACCCATGCAAAGGGTCCGAATCCATTAGCACTAGACCAGACAATATAGGAAGGAGAAAGCTAGCCTAGCCTTCTCCTACCTCCAGAAAACAGCTCAAGGAGCAACCGTGTACACGCTTTGCCATAGTGATCATGCGGAGACCCCGCAGAGCAGCAGTAGGGGTATTATCTCCCCGGAGAGCCTCGAAGTTGGGTAAGATTCGCCGGCGTGCATGCCTTCGCCTTATCCCGTTTCCAGGCACCGCCGACGTTCTACTCACCCCCACCATGATAAGTCATCACTTGGCATATGTCGCACCCAACCCCCGACATTTGGCGCCCACCATGGGGCTCGGTGCACCGTCGTCCGGAGACCTGTTCTGGACGGGAACCCTTTTCCTCCCTGGGGAGCGCAGCCAGCCCGGCACGCCAGACGGAGTTTACGCTGATGCGCAGCACGGTGCTGAGATCGCCTGCGCAGCCAGCTGCCTCGCCGATTTTGTCAGCGAGGTTCGCCTCTCTAACGAGCCTGCATCCGACGCAGGCACGGGCGTCCCCGAGAGCCTCCTCGCGGGCCTCCTTGACCAACTCCACGTCACCGGTGAGCCTGCCGTGGACTTGGAGTCTGTAGGCTCCACCGACCCGATGCTGGTCGACTCTGACACCGCGTCGCTCGACGCGTTCCCCACCAACGTGGTGGTCTACGACGAGCCACTCCCTCAAGCGGAGAGCGATGGAAGCACTGTCACAGAGGTGATCGTCATCAGTCATGACGAGCATCCCGGCGGAGGAGCGCATGACCCACTTGGCGCGGCATTGCAAGACCTGACTGCGCCCATTCCGGAAGACGCTGACGTGGAAACGTTGGAGGCGCACCGCCTTCAGCTCGTCGAAGGCGCAAAGAAGCTGGCTAGCATGAGACGCTTGTCAGAAGCCTACCAGCGTGAGATGAGTCGCGCTGTGGGTGGCTCGCCAGCCCCAGTTGGGCCCAGCCGCCTAGGTGCGGTCCAGCAGCGCGGCGTGGCCACCGCCAACCTGTTCGGGGCAAATCGCCCTGTGTACGCCACGCCTGCGGAGAATATTCGAGCCACCCAGGCAGCGGCGGACGAGCTGGACAACTTCAAGGGTGAAGAGCGCCGCCTGATGACGGAGCGAGTCCAGCGGCTCCTCAACGCGGCTACCGCGCAGAATGAGGCCGACTGCCGCACAGAGGCGCCGCAGCGACAAAACGACGACCCGCCTCCATGCCGAGATTAAGGCACGACGTCTTGGACGCCGACTGGCGGCGCCCGAGGAAGGAAGGACAAGGAGCCGGCTGTCAGCCATAGTCAGACTCGCATTACCATAGAGCGCGACCAAGACGTCCGCCCGAGAGCAGTGGAACGACGGGGCGACTATCTGCCTCCTCCTCCTCGCAAGGAAAGGCGAGGCTCCCCGCCGCCTGTTGACCATCCAACTCTCGGCGACCGCCTTGGCCGCCGAGAGGGAGTCGGAGAAAACGACGCCCGCCAGCGGATCGACTGACTTCACCGATCACTGGCGCTGGAAGAAGATGATGAGTTGGGTCCGCCTTGTTTCGGGCCCCGCATTCGAGACGAGCCCTTTCCCAAAGGGTTCACGCTCCTAAGAGACACGCCCAAGTACACCGGCTCCGTGAAGCTGGAGGACTGGCTGGTTGACTACTCCACGGCCGTTAGCATAGCGAACGGCAACAAGCGTGTTGCCGTAAAATACGTTCCGGTCATGCTCCAGGGCACGGCCCGGACATGGCTGAACAGCCTGAAGCCCCGCAGCATCAACAGCTGGGTCGACTTCACCGATGCGTTCATCCGCAACTTCACAAGCACGTACAAGCGTCCTCCCAAACCTCGCCAGCTCTCCTTGTGCGTGCAAGGCCCCAGCGAGTCGACTCGCGACTACCTCACGCGTTGGGCCGAGCTCCGGAACTCTTGTGAGGGCATGCACGGGGTGCAGGCTATCGAGTACTTCACCGCCGGGTGCAGAGAAGGCACCCTCCTCAAGCACAAGCTCCTCTGTGATGAGCCAGAGGCCCTCGACGAGCTGCTGATCATAGCAGACAAGTATGCCACGGCCGACTCCTCCATGAAGGCGGAGATTCAAGTTAGTGCGACTGGCAAAGTGGCCCCCAAGCTCCTAGAACTCAGGCTAGAGACGCCAGTCGGCGACAACAGCAGAACGACCACAAGCGCAAGGCCCCATAGCCGGCTTCCAGCAGCCGGCAGGTGGCGACAGTCGAAGACCAGCAACCGGATGGGCAGCCTCCCCCCAAGCGACAGAAAGGCGGCAAGCCCAACTGGTTGCCGGCTTTCTCATACGAGCAGACTCTGGATGGTCCTTGCAAGTTCCACAGCGGCGCGAAGCCGTCGAATCACACCACCCGGAAGTGCCACTGGCTCACCAGGATCGTCAAAGGAGACGGTCTCCTGCCTTCCCCGCCTGCTGGGCAGCAGCCTCCGCCTCCACCCCAGCAGCCGGCTGTCAGGCCAGTCGGTGCAGTACAAGACGAGTACCCTGAAGAGCATGGAGCCTACGTGATATTTACTAGTGTGGCTGATGATCGACGCAGCAGGCGGCAGCAGCAGCAAGAGGTGAATGCAGTAGCACCAGAGACACCAGAATTCATGCAATGGTCCGAGAAGTCTATCAGCTGGAGCAGAGCTGATCACCTAGAGGTGATGCCGAGTCCGGGCTCCTATGCCTTGGTCCTAGATGCTACCTTTGCTACAAATAGGCTAGCTGCTCGCTTCTCGCGAGTTATGATAGACGGAGGCAGCAGCATCAACATCCTGTACAAGGACACCATGGAGAAGTTAGGAATCAAGGAAAGATAGCTTCAGAACAGCCGGACTGTGTTCCACGGCATTGTTCCTGGCCTTTCCTGCTCACCAATCCGCAAGATCCTGATTGACGTCCTCTTTGGAGACAAAGATCACTTCTGCCGAGAGTTAGTTTGGTTTGAGGTGGTGGATCTCGATAGCCCATAGCATGCATTACTTGGTCGACCCGCCCTGGCCAAGTTCATGGCGGTCCCCCACTACGCCTACCTCAAGATGAAAATGCCTAGTTCCAAGGGGATTCTGACCGTAGCCGGTGACTACCGGAAGTCGTCTTCCTGTGCGGCTGAGAGTAGTCGGTTGGCCGAGTCCCTGGTGATCGCGGCCGAGAAGCGGCTCCTTGACCGGGTTGTGGCGATGGCCGACAAGCAGCTAGAGGTGTCGCCTAACCCCAAGGAGTCGGAGGCTGAGGATTCGTTCAAGCCGGCCAAAGAGACAAAGAAGATACCCTTGGATCCGGAGCACCCAGAGAGGTACACTATTGTAGGTGCAAACCTCGACAACAAATAGGAAGGCGAGCTCGTCGATTTCCTCCGTGAGAATCGGGACATCTTTGCATGGTCCCCCAAAGACATGCTAGGTGTATCGACGGAATTCTCCGAGCACAAGTTACATGTCCGATCTGATGCAAAGCCAGTCAGGCAGCTGTTGCGCCGCTTATCAGAAGAAAAGAGAAGAGTTGTCGGAGAAGAGATAGCCCGACTCCTAGCAGCCGGCTTCATTATGGAAGTGTTCTTTCCAGATTGGCTAGCCAACCCGGTCCTGGTACTGAAGAAGAACAAGTAGTGGCGAATGTGTATTGACTACACAAGCCTCAACAAGGCTTGCCCCAAGGACCCGTTTGCTTTGCCAAGAATTGATGAGGTGATAGACTCCACGGCCAGATGCGAGTTGTTGAGTTTCTTGGATGCATATTCAGGATATCACCAGATCAAGCTAAACCCGGCTGACAGACTGAAGACCGCCTTTATCACACCATTTGGAGCCTTCTGCTACCTAACCATGACGTTCGGCTTGAGAAATGCTAGCACCACATTTCAGCGTTGCATGCAGAAGTGCCTCCTCAAGCAACTCGGCAGAAAGGCCCACGTCTACGTGGACGATGTGGTGGTGAAAACGGAGAAGCGTGGAACACGGCTGGAAGACCTCAAGGAGACCTTTGAGAACCTGAGCCGATTCCAGATCAAGCTCAACCCTGAGAAGTGCGTCGTCGGAGTACCAGCCGGCCAACTCCTTGGTTTCCTGGTCTCTGAACGCGGCATAGAGTGCAACCCTGCAAAGATCAAGGCCATTGAGAGGATGGAGGTACCCAGCCGACTGCTGGACGTGCAAAAGTTCACTGGCTGCTTGGCGTCCGTTAGCCGATTCATCAGTCGGCTGGGCGAGAAAGCTCTCCCCTTATACCAGCTCATGAAGAAGACCACTTTTTCGAGTGGAGCCACAAGGCGGACAAAGCCTTTCTTCAGTTGAAGCAGATGTTGACTACCCCACCCGTTCTGGTGGCTCCGACTCCTAAGGAGCCCATGCTCCTGTACATCGCCTCCACCAGCCGGGTAGTCAGCACAATCATTGTAGTGGAACGCAAGGCACTACCTGTCCAGAGGCCGGTATATTACCTGAGCGAAGTGTTGTCGACCTCCAAGCAGAACTACCCCCACTACGAGAAGATGGGCTATGGCGTGCACTTTGCCGCCAAGAAGTTGAAGCCTTACTTTCAAGAGCATCCAATCATTATGGTCTGCACGGCCCCACTTGCCAGAAGCCGAGATGCTTCTGGCCGAGTGGCCAAATGGGCCATAGAGTTGGCTCCCTACACCATCTACTACCAGCCCCACACCACCATCAAGTCACAGGCACTGGCCGACTTCCTCGTCGACTGGGCCGAGACCCAGTACCTACCACCAGTGCCCGACTCCACCCATTGGCGGATGCATTTCAACGGCTCCAAGATGCCCACCGGCTTGGGAGCCGGCGTTGTCCTCACTTCTCCTAAAGGCGACAAGCTCAAATACGCACTGCAAATCCACTTCACCGCCTCCACCAACATCGTCGAATACGAGGCGCTCATTCACGGGCTCCGGCTTGCCAAAGAACTTGGCATTCGCCGGATCCTGTGTTATGGCGACTTGGACTTAGTGGTCCAGCAGTCGTCTGGCGACTGCGACGCCAAAGATGCAAACATGGCGAGTTACCGTTTCCTCGTGCAGCAACTCAATGGATATTTCGAGGGGTGCGAGTTCCTCCATGTGCCAAGAAACGACAACGACCAAGCAGACGCCCTGGCACGAATCGGCTCTACCCGCCAAGCAATACCATCCGGCGTCGCCCTTCAGCGCCTCCTCAAGCCGTTTGTCAAGCCTTCACCAGAATCAGACTCCATCTTTGTGCCAGCTCCCCCTGAAGAAGTCAGATCCGACTCCAGAGCCCCAGCAGACGGTACAAGGATTTTGGCAGATGGCTCCAAAGCCGCCACAGTCGAAGACGACCCAGGGACTGCAGAACCCGGCCTGGGGACTGCGGCAGCCAGCCTGAAGACTCCAGAGCTCGGCCTGAGGGCTGCACCAGTCGGCCCGGGGACTTCATTAATTCAACAAGCAATTGCTGGCTCCAGCCCGCTGCCTCCCAGCCCAGCTGCCCTCGTCTAAGTCGCAGTTCTGGCAGTTGAAGAAATAGCAGCACCCTCATGGGCCCAGCCCATCCTCAAATTCTTGGTGAGCAAAGAGCTGCCAACTGATGAGACATCAGCTCGGCAAGTACAACGCCGAGCGGCCGCCTACACCATAGTCAACAGAGAGCTAGTCAGGTGCAGCATCACTGGTGTCTACCAGCGCTGCGTAGAGCCAGAGCAAGGCCAAGGAATTCTCAAAGACATCCATCAAGGCGAGTGCGGCCACCATGCGGCTTCAAGAGCACTCGTCGCCAAAGCTTTTCGACACGGTTTCTTCTAGCCGGCTGCCTTAGAAGAGGCCAAGGAATTGGTCCAAAAATACAGAGGGTGCCAGAAGTTCCGCTCCAAGCCACATCAGCCGGCTTCTGCACTCAAGACCATCCCTATTGCCCGGCCCTTCGCAGTTTGGGGCCTAGACATGGTGGGACCATTCAAGACGGCACAAGGTGGCTTAACTCACTTACTTGTCGCGGTGGACAAGTTCACCAAGTGGATAGAAGCGAAGCCAATCAACAAACTGAATGGTCCGACTGCCGTGACTTTCATCTCCGACATCACAATTCGGTACAGCGTACCACACAGCATCATCACCGACAACGTCACAAATTTTGCCAAAGGCGCCTTGGCTCGTTTCTGCGCGACAGAGGGCATCCGACTGGACTTAGCGTCCATTTCCCATCCGCAGTCAAACGGCCAGGTGAAGCGAGCAAACGACCTCATCCTGTCCGGCATCAAGCCCCGATTGGTTGAGCCTCTGGAGCGCTTGGCTGGCTGCTGGCTCGATGAGTTGCCGGCCATCCTCTGGAGTCTGCGCACGACTCCAAACAAGTCAACCAGCTTCACACCTTTCTTCCTCGTCTATGATGCTGAAGCCGTCATCCCAATGGACATAGAGTTCGACTCCCCGTGAGTCACCATGTACACCGAGGAGGAAGCAGAAGAAGCATGTCAGGACGGCGTCGATCTGCTGGAAGAGGGCCGGCTGTTGGCACTCAGCCGGTCCAGCATCTACCAGCAGAGCTTGCGCCGATACTACAACAGGAAGGTCAGGCCGAGATCTTTCCAAGAGGGCGACCTTGTGCTCCGACTGATCCAGCGACCAGCCGGCCAGCACAAGTTGTCGGCACCTTGGGAAGGCCCCTTCATCATCAGCGAAGTGCTGGGCAACGACTCCTACTACCTGATTGACGCTCAGAAGCCCTGAGCATGCAAGAGGGACGACTCCGGCAAAGAGACAGAGCGGCCATGGAATGCAAATCTCCTCCGAAGATTTTACAGTTGATGCAGTATGTACCATGCTACCTTTTGTATTAAAGTACCAAGACATTGGCCCCCCCTCGAGACGAGCTCGGGGACTGCCCTCTTTTATCTATATGATAAGAATTATGCCTACAAGTATGTTACTCTTTGTTATGCCGCTTAGCACCGGGTTCGACTAGTCGGCCTGGGGACTTGCCGCCTTGCACTATGAAATGCTTCCTACAGTCGGAGAAGTAGTGTGTGGCGCCTAAGCCATCTCCTGTCAGAAGCCGCAGCTTGCAGAGCGACTGTCCGGTGGGCAGGAGTAAGGTAGAATAGGCGTTCGCTTGAAAAATGGCTAAGGACTCAAAGCATAAAACATAGCTTAAGTCGGCTTCCAGCCTTTTTTCGCAAACCGACTATTGAGCAGTCGGCTCGCCGCCTTCTATTCAACTTGCTAAAAAACTCTAAAACGGCTAAGTACTTGCATTTCCAAAAGTAGCCAAGCATTTGATCCAGCGGCAGTCCACAGAGCGGCTGTCCGACTAGCAAGACGACAACTAAGGGAAGGGGGCAAAGGAAAAAGCCAAAGGAGCAATGAACAGGAAAAGATAGAATTTGGATAAATATTTACATAACATATGCCCTTGGCCGAATCTTCGAGCAGAAGTTCAAAATACACCCCGCGGGTGGAATCGTACGAATTAACAAGTTCTTCAGAGACTACTAAGGTAGATAAAACAAAGATAAGGCGGCAGCCTAAGGTGCGGCAGACGGATTCGGAGGGTCAGAGGAGACGGCGGTGTCAGGCATTGGGGCGGCCGGCTGGGCAGTCTCGGCTTGATCGCCTCCAGCGGCAGTGGGCTCGGTCGCACACGGCTCGTTGCTGGAGGCGCGGTCGAGCTGAGGCTGGCCGTCCGCTCCGTCTTCTGGTGCCTCCGCCTCGCCTCCGTCCTCCGCCTCGCCTTCCTCCTCGACGCTGGAGCCGATCACCTCCGCCGAGTCCTCGCCGTAGTCTGGGTTCATCCCAAACCACTCCGGCGGTACCTCTTCGCCGTCTTCAGCCCGCTCGGGGACGAAGATGCTGGTGTCGGTGTACTCGGTGATCGCCGCGGCACGCTTGACGAGGGCGTTTTCCGCGGCTGCCAGCTCCGGCTGGGCCTCTAGCCGGAGTGTGGCCAGCTGGTCTAGGTCCAGCCCCGGATACCACGCCCTGACGAATTCCAAGGCTCGACGCGCTCCAGCCCAGGCCGAAGAACCTTTCCAGGCCTCAAGACAGCCAGCCGCGACCTCCAGCCAGTCAGCAGTCCGACTGGGGGTGCGCGGAGCCTGCATGTCTGGCCACAGGGCAGCGATAGCCTGGGCGCCGACACGTTGAAGCCGGCGCAGCATCCGGTGAGCCGGCCGAAGGTGAGCCTCGATGCTCAGGAGTTGCTCATCAAGGGTTCGGGGGGCGTCGGCAGCGATCTCTGCGCCTTCCGCCCTCCGCCCTTCACGGTCAACCTCAATGGCTTGGTTGGCGGCCTGCGAGTGGCCAGGGAAGAAGTCTGCCAAGACGAAAAGAATGAAGAAGCAAGTCAAAAATCAGGAGTCGGCTCGACCTATAGTCGGCAGCTCGAAGAAAGAAAGTAAAGAAACTCACCATCAACGATGTCCTCAATCTCGTGGAACCCGGAGGCCAGCAATGCCTCCTTGTCAGACCAGGAGGAGCGCTCGATTGCGAACTCGGCCAGGAGGGTGGTCTTTGCTTCTTCCGCCTCCTTCCGCGTCTTCTTGAGTAGATCCTGCTGCTCTGCCAATTGTGCGGCCAGCTGATCACGCTCTGCGGCGAGCTTGCCGCACTCCTCCCCCTTGGCGCGCAACACGGAGTTGGCCTCGCTCAGCTGCTGTTGAAGAGCGGCGTTGGCCTCTGAAGAGAAAGAAGAAAGGAGGCGTTAAGTCATCAACAAAGAAGGTCACCGGGGAGATCTAGCCCGATTACTCAGCAGTTGGCCCGAATCTCGGGGACTACAGCTCGAGGGTGCGCCAGCGCGCCCCCACAAAGAAGAAAAAGGACTCACTCCGGCTCTCTGACAAGTCGGTGGTCCGCTTGCCCAGCTCTTCAACATTGGGGTTGAAGGTGGTGAAACGGAGGTTCTGATAGTCCTGCGACAAGTATTTCAGACAAAAGTTAGTACCCGGAACTCACCAATTGGAGTTCCGGGCCGCCTGCTCAGTAGCCGGCCCGAAACTCGAGGACTACACCCAGTTGGTGCGCTGGCGCGCCCCCACAGATAGGAACAAGAAAACAAGGACAAAAGAGAAAGCATACCCGGACGGCTGCCCGTGACGCCAGGTACGCCTTGGTGCAGTTCTGGATGGCGCCGCCCTCAGCTCGCAGCTTTGTCTGGACGTCCAGAAGCGCCTGGTTCAACGGGCCCGTGCCGCCTCCTCGCACCCACCCAGTGGGCGCGGCGCTCGTCTCTTCGGCATCTGGGATTGCCGAGCTGGCGGTGCCGGTCTCCAAAGGGCGTGGCGCCGAAGTTGCCTTCTCAAGACGGCGGCGCGTTGTGAGCCGACTTGAAGGAGTAGCCTCGCCACGGCCTCGTCTTCAGTCGGCGGCACCGACGGGTCCACCGGCTGTTTTCCTTGTGAGCTCCCAGACGGCGGCAGAGGTGGCGGCGAAACGATCACGTCCAGCATGGAGGTGTCGCCGCCTTCCCTCTCCATGATGGGGTTCTCGCCGCCGGCTTCCCCAGTCTGCCCCGTGAACTCCGGAGGCGGCGGCGCAGAGTTCAGCAGGGTGACGAACACCGCCGATTGGTGGTGCGCAGCCTCCTCAGCCTGCCGCCTCGCCGCGACAACGGCTTCGGCCTCCGCCAGCTTCTTCTTTGCGGAGGCCTCCGCCTTCTTAGCCTCCACCTTCTCTAGGCGGGCGGCCTCTTCCTCGTTGCGCTTCTCCTGCGCGTTCCGCTCCTTCGCCTCCCGGAGGTCGGCGGTGGGGTCAATCCGCCGAGTGGTGGCGGACGTCTCCGCCGACCCCATGACGGATGCGGCGACAACCCTTTCAAGAGTGAGGGGAGCCCTTAAGCGAGGGAAGCAAGTAAAAGACTCAGAAAAAAGCCACAAAGAAGGAATAAAAGCATTAAGATGGAATACTCATGCGGAGACCAGTGGCGGCTTCTTTACTTCCTTGCGGAAGCGGATGGCCTTCGCGGCCGCTTCGTCCCGCTTGGTCACCGCGGCTGAACTCTTGGGCTTCTTCGGCCGACTGCCGAACAAGGTCGGCACAGCCCTGCGCTTCTTCCCGCCACCTGGAACGCCCGGCGCGGCAGAAGAGCCCGCGCCGGGATGGCCGACTCCTGGCCGGTGGCGGGGGGCGACCTCCTCCTCATCATCAGGCCAGTCCTCTGGACTGGCCCCAAGCTGCGGGCCGCCTCCTCCCTCGGCGTCGTCTTCCAAAGCCGCCGCCCCCAGATCGGGGTCGTCGACGTCGCTCTCCGCCCGGTCGGAGAGGAACTCGCGCGCCGGCCCCGCGGTGCCGGCTGATGGATGAAGGAGGGGATTCTGACCAAAGCCAACTGGTCAGGTCAGACAAGACAAACTCGGCAAGAAAAAAGACAATTCAAAGAAAGAAGGAAAAAAGGCAACTCACTGTGGGCGGGGGGTTTGCGTGAGAGTACGCCTCCTTGCCAAACCGCCAATCCTCCAGGAGCTTGCTGTCCGAGAGGTAGTTCACCATGTAGGCCACCTCCACGTGAGGCATGTCCTTGGTGCACATCCGACTCGGGTCACGGTGCCCGCTCATTTGGCATATCATGTGGGGGCGACCTTGGAGCGGGAGAACTCGGCGCGCCACGAAGGCGGCCAGTAGATCCGGACCAGTCAGTCCCTCTGACTGCGTCAGCACTCGGAGTCGCGTGATGGCGCCGGCTCCCAAGAGCGTCAGCGACTTGGCCCAATACAACCAGTTGGGCAGCATCCCAGCAGGCGGGCCGGCTGCGAAAGCCGGCAGATTGACCCAATCGCCCTTCGTGAAGACGCTCTTCACGTAGAAGTACGATCGCTGCCACATCTTCACCGACTTTATCAGCTTGATGGTGGCGAAGGGGTTGTCAGCCCCCGACCTCCACAGAGCGATGAACGCGCCGCACTAAGCTGGCACGCCTGTGGCCTGGGTGCCGAGCTTGGAGTAGAAGAACTCCCCCCAGAGCTCGATGGTGGGGAGGACTCCAAGGAAGTCTTCGCACAGGGCAACGAAGGCGGATAGCACCACCACCGTGTTGGGCGTGAGGTCGTGCGGCTGGAGGCCGTAGAACTCCAGAAAGGAGCGGAAGAAGATGCTCGCCGACAGCCCTAGGCCACGCAGGCAGTGCGAGCGGAAAATAACCCGCTCGCCCTCCTCTGGCGCCGGAGAGATCTCCCACCTCAGTGCAAGGCGTACCCGCACGTAATCCTCGTCGGGGAGCTGACGAGTCTTGCGGAGGAACTCGATGTGGTCGTCGTGGACCTCTGAGCCATCCCAGGTGCTGGAATGCATCGAGGAAGGCGCAGCGGCGGAGGAAGAGCTCATCGTGAGCGGATTGCCGCGGCGTTCGGCAAAGCTTGGGCGCGCGGCGGTGCGAGAAAGAAGAAGAAGAAGAGCAAGGAGTAGCGTGGAGGAGGGGCGCGCGTGCTCTGCCGCGCCCCCTCCTCCCCCTACTTATAGCCTCATGGGCTGCGAAGCCGAGGGGCCGGTTGTGGGATTTACTGCGCCCACGACCCCACGACCCCCATGTTTCCACGCCAAAGTTACTGCGCGCAGTAACTTCACGGGAATCCCAACCGTCCGCTCGGGCCGCAGCGGAACCGCTCGTGCGTCGAGGCGCGGTAATGGTGGGCCCCGCCTGTGGGCCTGTCCCGTCACGCGCGTGGGCAGGCAGACTGGCCCGGCCTTGTGTTGCCATGTGACAGGCCCGGAACGGGCGGCAGCCTGGAAGCTTAGCTAGCACGCCACTTAGATCCCGCCGCAGTGTTTGAGTCATACTTGAGCTAGTCCGACTCCTTCTAGTCGGCCCGGCAGAAGTCAAGCAAGATCCGTGTCTCGGGCACCTGGAAAAAGAAACTGCTGAGGCTCCTCAGTCGATCGTCCGCGGCGCCTCATCAGCTTCGGGGACTACTGTCGGAGTAATGGGCCACGGGTAGGCTAACCCGAGTCCCTGAACTTTTCAAGACATCGGGGCAGGCTGCGCCCCTCAAGACCCCAGGACGAAGAGCCGCCTTCTGAGAAGTCGGCGGCAAGGCAACCGACTGCTCGCTCACGGCCGAGTCCTGGGGACGACTTCAGGATGAGCCGACTCCTGACTGACGACTACCAGAGAAGCCGGCTTTGGGGAGTGGGCCCACGACTCCAACAAACCCCATGCCCTCATCAAGAGGGACGGGATGGGGAGTGGCTACAGTAAAGCCCACTCCCACCCCTTTCCAGAAGCAGGCATGGCCACAGTACGCCATACCAGCGGAGATCTCCGTCCGGCGCGGCACTGTTGCCATGCCGGCCTTGACATCAGCACCAGTGAGCAGAATCCTGCACCCACGGCGGCTTGTCTGTACGACCCTAGGGCGGCGGGCCCCATCAGTCAGCGGGAGTCCAGAAGACGGCGAGAGCGTCACCAGTCGGACCCGTTGGGAGTCGGCCCCCGAGAGTCGGCCAGCCCCTCCCCCGGGGCCCACGCGCCATTAACCAGATATGACGGGGAGTGGCAATAGTGATCGCCTGCCAGGCGGCGGGGCTGTTGCCACGACCCCATGACCAAGCCCGCGTCATTAGAAGCACGGCTACAGTAACCAGCAGCCGGCAAGACCCGCCAACGGCGGACACGGCCTGTCGGCCCATACCGGACCAGTCGGCGGGGCCCGCCAGTTGGGGGGCCCCAGCAGTCGGCGGAGAAGACGGAGGCCGGAGAAACTGACGGCTGGGCCCGCGCCCGGCCGAATTACCGTTGTACCCCTAGGGGTAGCCCAATATAAACCCCCTAGGGCACCCATGCAAAGGGTCCAAATCCATTAGCACTAGACCAGACCATATAGGAAGGACAAAGCTAGCCTAGCCTTCTCCTACCTCCAGGAAACAACTCAAGGAGCAACCGTGTACACGCTTTGCCATAGTGATCATGCAGAGACCCCGCAAAGCAGCAGTAGGGGTATTATCTCCCCGGAGAGCCCCGAAGCTGGGTAAGATTTTCCGGCGTGCATCCCTTCGCCTGATCCCGTTTCCAGGCACCGGCGACGTTCTATTCGCCCCCACCATGATAAGCCATCCCTTGGCATATGTCGCACCCAACCTCCGACAGGTAGTCACGAGGGTGGATGGCATGTTGGAAATATGCCCTAGAGGGAATGATAAAATGGTTATTATTGTATTTCCTTGTTCATGATAATTGTCTATTGTTCATGCTATAATTGTATTAACCAAAAACCGTAATACATGTGTGAATACATAGACCACAACATGTCCCTAGTAAGCCTCTAGTTGACTAGCTCGTTGATCAATAGATGGTCATGGTTTCCTGACCATGGACATTGGATGTCATTGATAACGGGATCACATCATTAGGAGAATGATGTGATGGACAAGACCCAATCCTAAGCCTAGCACAAGATCGTGTAGTTCATATGCTTAAGCTTTTCTAATGTCAAGTATCATTTCTTAGACCATGAGATTGTGCAACTCCCGGATACCGTAGGAATGCTTTGGGTATACCAAACGTCACAACGTAACTGGGTGGCTACAAAGGTGCACTATGGGTATCTCCGAAAGTGTCTGTTGGGTTGGCACGAGTTGAGACTGGGATTTGTCACTCCGTGTAAACGGAGAGGTATCTCTGGGCCCACTCCTTAGGACATCATCATAATGTACACAATGTGACCAAGGAGTTGATCACGGGATGATGTGTTACAGAAAGACTAAAGAGACTTGCCGGTAACGAGATTGAACAAGGTATCGGGATACCGACGATCGAATCTCGGGCAAGTACTATACCGGTAGACAAAGGGAATTGTATACGGGATTGATTGAATCCTTGACATCTTGGTTCATCCGATGAGATCATCGTGGAACAAGTGGGAGACAACATGGGTATCTAGATCCCGCTGTTGGTTATTGACCAGAGAGATGTCTCGGTCATGTCTGCATGATTCCTGAGCCGTAGGGTCTACACACTTAAGGTTCGATGACGCTAGGGTTATAGGGAAAGTATGTACGCGGTTACTGAATGTTGTTCGGAGTCCCGGATGAGATCCCGGATGTCACGAGGAGTTCCGGAATGGTCTGAAGGTAAAGTTTTATATATGGGAAGTCCCATTTTGGTCACCGGAAAAGTTTTGGGCGCTATCGGTAACGTACCGGGACCACCGGGAGGTTCCCGGGGGTCCACCGGGTGGGGCCAGCAGCACCTGAGGGCTGTGTGGGTCAAGTGTGGGAGGAGACCAGCCCCATGTGGGCTGGTGCGCCCCCCCACCAAGGCCCAAGGTGCAGGGTGAGTGGGAGGGGGCAAACCCTAGGTCCAGATGGGCCTTAAGGCCCACCCTAGGGCGCCCCCCTCTTTACCCCCCCCTTGGCCGCACCCTAGATGGGTTTTGGGGGCTGCCGCCACCCCTAGGGAGGGAACCCTAGATGGGGGCGCAGCCCCTCCCATTCCCCCATATATACTTGAGGTATTGGGGGCTGCAAAACACACGAGATGAACTCTCTCTTGGCGCAGCCCTACCTCTCTCCCTACCCGTCTCTGGTAGTGCTTGGTGAAGCCCTGCTGGAGTCCCACGCTCCTCCACCACCACCACGCCGTCGTGCTGCTACCGGACGGAGTCTTCCCAAACCTCTCCTTCTCCCCATGCTGGATCAAGGCGTGGTTGACGTCACCGGGCTGCATGAGTGTTGAACGCAGAGGCGCCGTGGTTCGGTGCTTAGATCAGAATCAACCGCGATCTGAATCGCTACGAGTACGACTCATTCATCCGTGTTCTCGCAACGCTTCCTCTTAGCGATCTACAAGGTTATGTAGATGCACTCCCCTTTCCCCTCGTTGCTAGATTACTCCATAGATTGATTTTGGTGACACGTAGGAATTTTTTTGAATTTCTGCTATGATCCCCTACAGTGGCATCATGAGCTAGGTCTATGCGTAGTTTCTATGCATGAGTAGAACACAAGTTGTTGTGGGCGTCGATTTTGTCAATTTACTTGCCGTTACTAGTCTTATCTTGATTCGATGGCATCGTGGGATGAAGCGGCCCGGACCTACCTTACACGTACGCTTACGTGAGACTGGTTCCACCGACTGACATGCACTAGTTGCATAAGGTGGCTAGCGGGTGTCTGTCTCTCCCACTTTAGTCGGATTGGATTCGATGAAAAGGGTCCTTATGAAGGGTAAATAGAAATTGGCATATCACGTTGTGGTTTTGGCGTAGGTAAGAAACGTTCTTGCTAGAAACCTATAGCAGCCACGTAAAAACTTGCAACAACAATTAGAGGACGTCTAACTTGTTTTTGCAGCATATGTCGTGTGATGTGATATGGCCAAAAGGATGTGATGAATGATATATGTGATGTATGAGATTGATCATGTTCTTGTCATAGGAAACACGACTTGCATGTCGATGAGTATGACAACCGGCAGGAGCCATAGGAGTTGTCTTAATTTATTTATGACCTGCGTGTCAACATAAACATCATGTAATTACTTTACTTTATTGCTAACCATTAGCCATAGTAGTAGAAGTAATAGTTGACGAGACAACTTCATGAAGACACGATCATGGTGTCATGCCGGTGACAATGATGATCATGGCGCCCCGAAGATGGGGATCAAAAGGAGCAAAATGATATTGGCCATATCATGTCACTATTTGATTGCATGTGATGTTTATCATGTTTTACATCTTATTTGCTTAGAACGACGGTAGCATAAATAAGATGATCTCTCGCCATAATTCCAAGAAAGTGTTCCCCCTAACTGTGCACCATTGCTAAGGTTCGTTGTTCCGAAGCACCACGTGATGATCGGGTGTGATAGGTTCTAACGTTCGCATACAACGGGTGTAAGCCAGATTTACACACGCAATACACTTAGGTTGACTTGACGAGCCTAGCATGTACAGACATGGCCTCGGAAGATGGAAGATCGAAAGGTCGAACATGAGTCGTGTAGAAGATACGATCAACATGAAGATGTCCACCGATGATGACTAGTCCGTCTCACGTGATGATTGGACACGGCCTAGTTGACTCGGATCATGTTTCACTTAGATGACTAGAGGGATGTGTATCTAAGTGGGAGTTCATTAAATAATTTGATTAGATGAACTTAATTATCATGAACATAGTCAACAGATCTTTGCAAATTATGTCGTAGCTTGTGCTATAGTTCTACTGTTTTAGATATGTTCCTAGAGAAAATTTAGTTGAGAGTTGACAGTAGCAACTATGCGGACTGGGTCCGTAAACTGAGGATTGTCCTCATTGCTGCACAGAAGGATTATGTCCTTAATGCACCGCTCAGTGTGCTGATCCTCGAGCGTCGTCTGTAGATGTTGGGAAACATCTGACATACACGTTTTGATGACTACGTGATAGTTCAGTGCGTAATGCTAACGGTTTAGAATTGTGGCACAAAAGACGGTTTTTGAAACGTTGGAGAACATATGAGATGTTCCAAAGCCTGAAATTGGGATTTCAGACTAGTGCCCACGTCAAGAGGTATGAGACTTCTGACAAGTTTCTTAAGCCTGCAAACTAAGGGAGAAAAGCTCAATCATTGAGCATGTGCTCAGATTGTCTGAGTACTACAATCGCTTGAATCGAGTGGGAGTTAATCTTCCAGATGAGATAGTGATGATTCTCCATAGTCACTGCCACCAAGTTATTGGAGCTTCATGATGAACTATAACATATCAGGGATAGACATGATGATCCTTGAGCAACTCGTGATGTTTGACACCGCGAAAGTAGAAATCGAGTAGGAGCATCAATTGTTGATGGTTAAACCACTAGTTTCAAGAAGGGCAAGGGAAAGAAGGGATACTTCATGAGACGGCAAATCAGTTGCTACTCTAGTGAAGAAACCCAAGGTTGAACCAAACCCAAGACTAAGTGCTTCTGTAATAAGGGGAACGGTCACTGAAGTAGAATTACCCTAGATACTTGGTAGATGAGAAGGCTGGCAAGGTCGACAAAAGTATTTTGGATATACGTTATATTAATGTGTACTTTACTAGTACTCCTAGTAGCACCAGGGTATTAAAATACCGGTTCAGTTGCTAAGTGTTAGTAACTCGAAATAAAAGGCAATAGAATAAACGGAGACTAGCTGAAGGTGAGATGACGATATGTGTTGGAAGTGTTTCTAAGGTTGATATGATCAAGCATCGCATGCTCCCTCTACCATCGAGATTGGTGTTAAACCTAAATAATTGTTATTTTGTGTTTGCGTTGAGCATAGACATGAATGGATTATGTTTATCGCAATACGGTTATTCATTTAGGGAGAATAATGGTTACTCTGTTTATTTGAATAATACCTTCAATGGTCTTGCACCTAAAATGAATGGTTCATTGAATCTCGATCATAGTGATACACATGTTCATGCCAAAAGATGTAAGATAGTAATGATAGTACCACATACTTGTGGCACTGCCATTTGAGTCATATTGGTATAAAACGCATGAAGAAGCTCCATGTTGATGGATCTTTGGACTCACTCGTTTTGAAAGCATTGAGACATGCGAACCATGTCTATTGGTAGATATGCATGAAGAAACTCCATGCAGATGGATCGTTTGGACTCACTTGATTTGAATCATTTTAGACATGCAAATCATACCACATGGGCAAGATGACTGAAAGGCCTCGTTTTCAGTAAGATGGAACAAGAAAGCAACTTGTTGGAAGTAATACATTTTGATGTGTGCAGACCAATAAGTGCTGAGGCACGCAGTGGATATCGTTATGTTCTTACTTCACAGATGATTTGACTAGATGTTGAGTATATTTACTTGATGAAACATAAGTCTGAATTATTGAAAGTTTAAGTAATTTCAGAGTGAAGTTGAAGATCGTCGTGACAAGATGATAAAATGTCTATGATATGATCATAGAGATGAATATCTGAGTTACGAGTTTGGCACACAATTAAGACATTGTGGAAATTGTTTCACAACTAATACCGCCTGGACCACCATAGTGTGATAGTGTGTCCGGACATCATAACTGCACCCTATTGGATATGGTGCATACCATGATGTCTCCTATCGAATTACCACTATCGTTAGTGGGTTAGGCATTAGAGACAACCGCATTCACTTTAAATAGGGCACCACACAATTCCGTTGAGACGACGCCGTATGAACTATGGTTTAGAGAAACCTAAGCTGTCGTTTCTTAAAAGTTTGGGGCTGCAATGCTTATGTGAAAAAGTTTCAGGCTGATAAGCTCGAACCCAAAGCGGATAAATGCATCTTCATAGAATACCCAAAAATAGTTGGGTATACCTCCTATTTCAGATCCGGAAGCAAAAGTGATTGTTTCTAGAAACGGGTCCTTTCTCGAGGAAAAGTTTCTCTTGAAAGAATTGAGTGGGAGGATGGTGGAGATTTGATGAGGTTATTGAACCGTCACTTCAACTAATGTGTAGCAGGGCACAAGAAGTTGTTCCTGTGGCAACTACACCAATTGAAATGGAAGCTTATGACAGTGATCATGAAACTTCGGATCAATTCACTACCAAACCTCATAGGTCGACAAGGATGTGTACTACTTCAGAGTGGTACATAATCCTGTCTTGGAAGTCATGTTGCTAGACAACAATGAACCTATCAGCTATGGAGAAGCGATGGTGGGCCCGGATTCCGACGAATGGCTCGAGGCCATAAAATCCGAGATAGGATCCATGTATAAAAAAGTATAGACTTTGAAAGAACTAGTTGATGGTCGTAAGCCTGTTAGGTGCAAATGGATTTTAAAAGGAAGACAGAAAATGATGGTAAGTGTCACCATTAAGAAAGCTCGACTTGTCGTTAAGATGTTTCCCGACAAGTTCAAGGAGTTGACTACGATGAGACTTTCTCACTCGTAGCGATGCTAAGAGTCTGTTGGAATTATGTTAGCAGTTACTGCATTATTTATGAAATCTTGCAGAAAGGATGTCAAAACATTGTTTCCTCGACGTTTTTCTTGAGGAAAGGTTGTATGTGATACAACCAGAAGGTTTTGTCAATCCTGAAAGATTCTAACAAGTATGCAAAGCTCCAGCAATCCTTCTAAGGACTATAGTAAGCATCTCGGAATTGGAAAGTATGCTTTGATGAGATGATCAAAGATTTTGGGTTTGTACAAAGTTTATGAGAAACTTGTATTACCAAAGAAGTGAGTGGAAGCACTATAGAATTTTTGATGAGTATATGTTGTTAACATATTGTTGATCAAAAATGATGTAGAATTTCTGGAAAGCATGCAGGGTTATTTGAAAAGTGTTTTTCGATGGAAAACCTGGATTAAGCTACTTGAACATTGAGCATCAAGATCTATAAGGATAGATAAAAAACGCTTAATTGTACTTTCAAATGAACACATACTATGACAAGATTTTGAAGGAGTTCAAAATAGATCAGCAAAGAAGGAGTTCTTGGCTGTGTTACAGGGTGTGAGTATTGAGTAAGACTCAAGACCTAACCATGACAGAAGAGAAAGAAAGGACAAGGGTCGTCCCCTATGCTTTAGACGTAGGCTCTATAGTATGCTATGCTGTGTATTGCACCTGAATTGTGCCTTGCCATGAGTCAGTCAAGGGGTACAAGAGTGATCTAGGAATGGATCACATGACAGTGGTCGAACTTATCCTTAGTAACTAGTGGACTAAGGAATTTTCTCGATTATGGAGGTGGTAAAAGAGTTCGTCGTAAAGGGTTATGCCGATGCAAACTTTGACACTAATCCGGATGACTCTGAGGAGTAAACCGGATTCGTATAGTATACCAGTTATTTGGAATAGCTCCAAGTAGCACGTGGTAGCGGTATCTACAAGATGACATAGAGATTTGTAAAGCACACATGGATCTGAAAGGTTCAGACCCATTGACTGATAAACCTCTCTCACAAGCAAGATATGAACATACCCCATTGGTGTGTTACAAGGTGTGAGTATTGAGTAAGACTCAAGACCTAACCATGACAGAAGAGAAAGAAAGGACAAGGGTCGTCCCCTATGCTTTAGACGTAGGCTCTATAGTATGCTATGCTGTGTATTGCACCTGAATTGTGCCTTGCCATGAGTCAGTCAAGGGGTACAAGAGTGATCTAGGAATGGATCACATGACAGTGGTCGAACTTATCCTTAGTAACTAGTGGACTAAGGAATTTTCTCGATTATGGAGGTGGTAAAAGAGTTCGTCGTAAAGGGTTATGCCGATGCAAACTTTGACACTAATCCGGATGACTCTGAGGAGTAAACCGGATTCGTATAGTATACCAGTTATTTGGAATAGCTCCAAGTAGCACGTGGTAGCGGTATCTACAAGATGACATAGAGATTTGTAAAGCACACATGGATCTGAAAGGTTCAGACCCATTGACTGATAAACCTCTCTCACAAGCAAGATATGAACATACCCCATTGGTGTTGGATTCATTCCAATCACATAGTGATGTGAACTAGATTATTGACCCTAGTGCAAGTGGGAGATTGTTGGAAATATGCCCTAGAGGCAATGATAAAATGGTTATTATTGTATTTCCTTGTTCATGATAATTGTCTATTGTTCATGCTATAATTGTATTAACCGGAAACCGTAATACATGTGTGAATACATAGACCACAACATGTCCCAAGTAAGCCTCTAGTTGACTAGCTCGTTGATCAATAGATGGTCATGGTTTCCTGACCATGGACATTGGATGTCATTGATAACGGGATCACATCATTAGGAGAATGATGTCATGGACAAGACCCAATCCTAAGCCTAGCACAAGATCGTGTAGTTCGTATGCTAAAGCTTTTCTAATGTCAAGTATCATTTCCTTAGACCATGAGATTGTGCAACTCCCAGATACCGTAGGAACGCTTTGGGTATACCAAACATCACAACATAAATGGGTGTCTATAAAGGTGCACTACGAGTATTTCTAAAAGTGTCTGTTGGGTTGGCACGAATCGAGATTGGGATTTGTCACTCCGTGTAAATGGAGAGGTATCTCTGGGCCCACTCGGTAGGACATCATCATAATGTACACAATGTGACCAAGGAGTTGATCACGGGATGATGTGTTACGGAATGAGTAAAGAGACTTGCCGGTAACGAGATTGAACAAGGTATCGGGATGCCGACGATTGAATCTCGGGCAAAGTACTATACCGGTAGACAAAGGGAATTGTATACGGGATTGATTGAGTCCTTGACATTGTGGTTCATCCGATGAGATCATCGTGGAACATGTGGGATCCAACATGGGTATCCAGATCCCGCTGTTGGTTATTGACTAGAGAGATGTCTCAGTCATGTCTGCATGATCCCGAGCTCGTAGGGTCTACACACTTAAGGTTCGATGATGCTAGGGTTATAGGGAAAGTATGTACGCGGTTACCGAATGTTGTTCGGAGTCCCTGATGAGATCCCGGACATCACGAGGAGTTCCGGAATGGTCCGGAGGTAAATATTTATATATGGGAAGTCCCGTTTTGGTCACCGGAAAAGTTTCGGGCGCTATCGGTAACGTACCGGGACTACCGGGAGGGTCCCGGTGGTCCACCGGGTAGGGCCACCAGCACCAGAGGGCTGTGTGGGTCAAGTGTGGGAGGGGACCAGCCCCATGTGGGCTGGTGCGCCACCCCCCCACCAAGGCCCAAGGCGCAGGGAGAGTGGGAGGGGGCGAACCCTAGGTCCAGATGGGCCTTAAGGCCCACCCTAGGGCGCCCCCCTCTCTTCCCCTCCTTGGTCGCACCCTAGATTGGTTTTGGGGGCTGCCGCCACCCCTAGGGAGGGAACCCTAGATGGGGGCGCAGCCCCTCCCTTTCCCCTATATATACTTGAGGTATTGGGGGCTGCAAAACACACGAGATGAACTCTCTCTTGGCGCAGCCCTACCTCTCTCCCTCCTCGTCTCTCGTAGTGCTTGGCGAAGCCCTGCTGGAGTCCTGCGCTCCTCCACCACCACCACGCCGTCGTGCTGCTGCTGGACGGAGTCTTCCCCAACCTCTCCTTCTCCCCTTGCTGGATCAAGGTGTGGGAGACGTCACCGGGCTGCATGTGTGTTGAACGTGGAGGCGCCATGGTTCGGCGCTTAGATCGAAATCAACCGCGATCTGAATCGCTATGAGTATGACTCCTTCATCTGCGTTCTCGCAACGCTTCCATTTAGCAATCTACAAGGGTATGTAGATGCACTCCCCTTTCCCCTCGTTGCTAGATTACTCCATAGATTGATCTTGGTGACACATAGGAAATTTTTTGAATTTCTGCTACGATCCCCAACAGGGCGCCCCCCCTAGGGCGCGCCCCTGCCTTGTGGGCCCCTCGAAGCTCCACCGACATACTTCTTCCTCCTATATATACCCACGTACCCCAAACGATCAGATACAGAGCCAAAAACCTAATTCCACCGCCGCAACCTTCTGTATCCACGAGATCCCATCTTGGGACCTGTTCCGGAGCTCCGCCGGAGGGGGCATCGATCATGGAGGGCTTGTACATCATCTTCCAAGCCCCTCCGATGAACTATGACTAGTTTACTTCAGACCTACGGGTCCATAGCTAGTAGCTAGATGGCTTCTTCTCTCTTTTTGGATCTAAATACAATGGTCTCCCCCTCTCTCATGGAGATCTATTCGATGTAATCTTCTTTTTGCGGTGTGTTTGTTGAGACCGATGAATTGTGGGTTTATGATCAAGTCTATCTATGAATAATATTTGAATCTTCTCTGAATTCTTTTATGTATGATTGGTTATCTTTGCAAGTCTCTTCGAATTATCAGTTTGGTTTGGCCAACTAGATTGGTTGTTCTTGCCATGGGAGAAGTGCTTAGCTTTGGGTTCGATCTTGCGGTGTCCTTTCCCAGTGCCAGAAGGGGTAGCAAGGCACGTATTGTATCGTTGCCATCGAGGATAACAAGATGGGGTTTTTATCATATTGCATGAAACTATCCCTCTACATCATGTCATCTTGCTTAAGGCGTTACTTTGTTTTTAACTTAATACTCTAGATGCATGCTGGATAGCGGTCGATGAGTGGAGTAATAGTAGTAGATGCAGAATCATTTGGATATACTTGTCTCGGACGTGATGCCTATATACATGATCATACGTAAATATTCTCATAACTATGCTCAATTCTGTCAATTGCTCAATAGTAATTTGTTCACCCACCGTAGAATACTTATGCTCTTGAGAGAAGCCACTATTGAAACCTATCGCCCCGGGTCTCTTTCTCATCATATCAATCTCCATCACTTTATTGCTTTGCTTTTACTTTGCTTTTACTTTATTTACTTTGCATCTCTATACCAAAAATACCAAAAATATTATTTATCATCTCTATCAGATCTCACTTTTGTAAGTGACCGTGAAGGGATTGACAACCCCTAAGCGCGTTGGTTGCGTTGAGCTATTTTTTTTGTGTAGGTACGAGGGACTCGAGCGTAGCCTCCTACTGGATTGTTACCTTGGTTCTCAAAAACTGAGGGAAATACTTACGCTACTCTGCTGCATCATCCCTTCCTCTTCGGGGAAATCCAACGCAGTGCTCAAGAGGTAGCACTCTGCTGCTCAAAAACCTTCAAAAATTTTACAATAGGGAAAATATTCCATGGGTCAACCTCATTTGGGAGGCTTACTATGACAATGGTATCCTGCTAGGGAAAAAATGGGAAGGATCTTTCTGGTGGAAGTGTAATTTGAGGCTCATTGACAGCTATAAATCCATGGCAAGATGCACAATTGGTGATGGCAAATCTGCTCTGTTTTGGTCTGACCTCTGGCACTCTGCTTGCCTGAATCAACTTTTTCCTCATCTTTATTCCTTTGTAAAAGATCAGAACCTTTTAGTGCAAAGGGTACTACAGTTTGAATACTTGGAAGACTTATTCCACCTGCTACTTAGTGAGGAAGCTTTCATGGAATTTGAGCTGATGGAGGAGATTTGTGACACATTAAGAGGATCTGAATTTAGAGAGCACTTGGACTCATGGAGTTATATGTGGGGGAATAATACTTTTTCTGTGGCCAAAGCTTACAAATTTTTTATAGGAGTCAAAATTGTTCCAGCACAGTTCAACTGGATTTGGGAGAGTTCTTGCCAGCCAAAACAGAAGGTCTTCTTTTGGAGACTTCTGCATTATAGGCTCAATACCAGGAATCTGCTTAGGAGGAAAACTTTTCATCTTAACAACTACAATTGTGCTACTCTCAGTTGTCAGCAAGAAGAAACTCTGCAACACCTGTTTTGGACTTGTCCTTTTGCTTCTGCTTGTTGGGACACCCTATGCCCCACCAGACAAAGAAATCTAACCATCATGGAAGCTCTTCCAGACTTAAGGGGTAATCTGCAACAACCTTTTTCTATAGAGATCATTATCATTGCATCATGGGCCATTTGGATCATTAGGAATGATAAGATATTCAAAACATCCCCACCAGCATTGACAGATGGAAATTCATCTTCCTCTCGGAGCTCCACCTGTTCAAATTCAGAATTAAGGAGAAGTTTGCATCTTCATTCTTTTCTTGGTTGGATAGTCTTGTCCTGTAAATTAATGTAATTTTCTATTTGGTCTAGTAGGCCTTTTTTTTGTTTCTTTAGGGCTTATCTCAAGCCTTGTATGTTTGTATACTCCTTATTTTATTAATAATATAAAAATTGCAGTGGGGTTTTGCCCTACTATGTATAGTCAAAAAAAAGAAAAGAAAACACAACCAGCACAACTATCCAGGTGGTCTCTGGAAGCATCGGTTAGTCCATTATAAAAGATATCAAGTATTTCATTTTTCTTAAGAGGATGATTAGGAAAAGCATTAAGTAATTGGAGAAGCCTCCCCCAAGCTTGTGGGAGACTCTCTTCTTCAATTTGCACAAAATTATATATTTCCCTTAAAGCAGCTTGTTTCCTATAAGTAGGGAAATATTTAGCAGATAAGTAATAAATCATATCCTGGGGACTACGCACACAACCAGGATCAAGAGAATTAAACCATATCTTAGCATCACCCTTTAATGAGAACGGAAATATCTTAAGGATATAATAGTAGCGAGTTTTCTCATCATTAGTGAATAGGGTGGCTATATCATTTAATTTAGTAAGATGTGCCACAACAGTTTCAGATTCATAGCCATATAAAGGATCAGATTCAACAAAGTAATTATATCAGGATCGACAAAGAATTCATAATCCTTATTAGTAATAAAGATAGGTGAAGTAGCAAAAGCAGGGTCATATTTCATTCTCGCATTCAAAGACTTTTCTTTAAGCTTAGCTAATAATTTGTTAAGATCACTCCTATCATTGCAAGCAAGAAAATCTCTAGCAGTTTCTTCATCCATAACATAGCCCTTAGGCACAACAGGTAATTCATATCTAGGGGGAGAATCTTCATCATCACTTTCATCAATATTATCAGTTTAAATAATTTCATTCTCTCTAGCCCTAGAAAGTTGTTCATCAAGAAATTTACCAAGTGGCAAGTAGTATCAAGCATAGAAGTAGTTTCATCATAAGTATCATGCATAGAAGAAGTGGCATCATCAATAACATGCGACATATCAGAATTAATAGCAGAAGCAGGTTTAGGTGTCGCAAGCTTAGTCAAAACAGATGGTGAATCAAGTGCAGAGCTAGATGGCAGTTCCTTACCTCCCCTCGTAGTTGATGGATAAATTTTTGTTTTCGAGTCTTTCAAGTTCTTCATAGTGACCAGCAGATATAAATCCCATGTGACTCAAAGAATAGAGCAATGCTCCCCGGCAACGGCGCTCGAAAATAGTCTTGATAACCCACAAGTATAGGGGATCGCAACAGTTTTCGAGGGTAGAGTATTCAACCCAAATTTATTGATTCGACACAAGGGGAGCCAAAGAATATTCTCAAGTATTAGCAGCTGAGTTGTCAATTCAACCACACCTGGAAACTTAATATCTGCAGCAAAGTATTTAGTAGCAAAGTAATATGATAGTAGTGGTAACGGTAGCAGAAGTAACCATAGCAAAAGTAATATTTTTGGGTTTTGTAGTGATTGTAACAATAGCAACGGAAAATTAAATAAGCGAAGAACAATATATGGAAAGCTCGTAGGCATTGGATCGGTCATGGATAATTATGCGGGATGCGGTTCATCAAGTAACAGTCATAACATAGGGTGACACAGAACTAGCTCCAATTCATCAATGTAATGTAGGCATGTATTCCGAATATAGTCATACGTGCTTATGGAGAGAATTTGCATGACATCTTTTGTCCCACCCTCCCGTGGCAGCGGGGTCCTAATGGAAACTTAGGGATATTAAGGCCTCCTTTTAATAGAGTACCAGACCAAAGCATTAACACATAATGAATACATGAACTCCTGAAACTACGGTCATCACCGGGAGTGGTCCCGGTTATTGTCACTTCGGGGTTGCCGGATCATAACACATAGTAGGTGACTATAGACTTTCAAGATAGAATCAAGAACTCACATATATTCATGAAAAGATAATAGGTTCTGAAATCATGGCACTCGGGCCCTAGTGACAAGCATTAAGCATAGCCAAGTCATAGCAACATCAATCTTAGAACATGGTGGATACTAGGGATCAAATCCAAACAAAACTAACTCGATTACATGATAAATCTCATCCAACCCATCACCGTCCAGCAAGCCTACGATGGAATTACTCATGCACGACAGTGAGCATCATGAAATTGGTGATGGAGGAAGGTTGATGATGATGATGGCGACATATTCCCCTCTCCAGAGCCCCGAACGGACTCCAGATCAGCCCTCCCGAGAGAGTTTAGGGCTTGGCGACGGCTCCGTATCATAAAACACGATGAATCCTTCTCTGTGATTGTTTTCTCCTCGAAAGTGAATATATGGAGTCAAGGTTGAGGTCGGTGGAGCGTCAGGGGGCCCACGAGGCAGGGCGGCGCGCCCTGGGGGTAGGGCGCGCCCCCCACCCTCGTGGACAGGTGGTGGCCCCCCTGACATGGATCTTTCTTCCAGTATTTTTTATATATTCCAAAATAATTCTCCGTTGATTTTCAGTTCATTCCAAGAACTTTTATTTCTGCACAGAAATAACACCATGGCAATTCTGCTAAAAACAGCGTCAGTCTTGGTTAGTTCCATTCAAATCATGCAAGTTAGATCCCAAAATAAGGGCAAAAGTGTTTGGAGAAGTAGATACGACGGAGACGTATCACAAACCCTCAGCCCCGAGGGTGGACTACTCCCTCCTCATCGTGGTGGCCGCCGGGATGATGAAGATGGGCACCGAAGATGATTCCCCCCCCTCCGGCAGGGTGCCGGAACGGGGTCTAGATTTGTTTTCGGTGGCTACAGAGCCTTGCGACAGCGGAACTTCTGTTCTAGGTTAATCCGAAGGGTTTTGGAATATTTGGGAATTTATAGGGCAAAGAGGGGTGCGGGAGGCCACCGAGGTGGGCACAACCAACCTGGGCACGCCCTAGTGGGTTCTGCCCCCTCGGGGCACCCCCAGGTGCTGCTCTGGCCCATCTTAGGTGTTCTGGTCCATAAGAAATCTCCAAAAAGTTTCATGGTGTTTGGACTCCGTTTGATATTGATTTCCTGCGATGTAAAAAACAAGCAAAAGAAGAGCAACTGGCACTGGGCACTGGGTCAATAGCTTAGTCCCAAAAAATGATATAAGGTTGCTACAAAATGATTGTAAAACACCCAAGAATGATAATATAATAGCATGAATACTTAATAAATTATAGATACGTTGGAGACATATCAGCATCCCCAAGCTTAATTCCCACTCGTCCTCGACTAGGTAAATGATAAAAGAAATAATTTATGAAGTGTGAATGCTATCAAAGTGCATAACTTTGATCAATGACAATTTCAATCACTTTTCCTAGCATCATAACAACAATTCTTTCTTATAAAACTTCTCATGCTAAAGTTGTAGCGACCTGACCTCAAACAGTAAAGTCTCTGTGCTTCAGTGTCATCCCTGGATCGCTAATGCTGACACACAAAGTACTCGAAGGATTTATAACAGAGTAGCAATCACACACTTATTACATCGAATGTCTCAAAAGAGAACTTATTACAATAATATGGCTTAAGGCCATCTAATGCGATAACAACGGAAGGCTTGGAAGATAAGTGAGTCCATCAACTCCAATGACATAGCTGAGCTACACGGCAATGACCTAACGAACCTTACTCCTCATCTGAAAAGTCTGCCACATAATACGTCGCAGCCCGAGAACGGGTCAGCACATGGAATATGCTGGCAATGTAACACAGTAGGACAAGAACATAATAATGCTATCACTACATGCATATTTGGCTGGTGGAAAGCTCTATGGTTATAATTTTTGCGAAAAGCCAATTTTTCCCTACAGCAAAGGAATAGATTTTAATTTAACTATCATGGTGGTTGAACAAATATTGAGAAGGTAACCCCAACTCAATCCCAATTAAAGTAATTAACAACCCAACAATATTAATTAAGAGTGATGAGATACATGTGATAACCCAAGTACTAGATACTCAAGATTGTCCATAACCGGGGACACGGCTAACCATGATTAGATTGTACACTCTGCAAAGGTTTGCGCCCCTTTCCCCACAAGACTCGATCGCCTCCGTTGGATTTCTCGCACTACATGATGTTTTAGAAACGGATGACCGAGACACAGTCTTTCAGAAACATTAACTCTCTACTCCGGGTAGACCATACCAAACATACAAAACCCACTACCTACTGATCCACCTCTTCAAGAGCTTCACATAACTTACTCAACTATGCTAGTGCCCATAATAGCTTGTGGCTGCACACGGAAGTTTCTAGCATGAATCATCTCAGTTCCCTTTGAGCCTGGGTGGCGGTCCATAGGAAGATCACACGGATACCCCGGGATTTCCAAAAAAATAGACAACATTGGGTTCCCCAGGTGCCTCAATCCACCCAGATGTTAATTTAAGTTGCCACCTTAAGTTGAACCATTAATTAATAACCTCACATCTGTCATGGATTTCACTCAAACCCAAACCACGTCTACGAGCATAGCATAGCATAGCAATATAAGCAACGCGTAGAAGTAACTCCCAAGGGTTTGATGGTAACAGGGTAATAGGTTCTACCTCAACAACTACTTCCCAAACCACAAGTTAATGACGTCCTAATCATGCAATGTTTGAGGGTTGGAACTAATGCAATAAAAACTGGGTATGAAAAAGAGTATGATCAATGTGTTACTTGCCTTTGCTGACGATCCGCGAAACCTAGAGACTCGTAGTAACACGCTTCGCACTCCGGGTGTTCTATCGCAAACAAACAATAACATACATAAGCAACAAGCAAAGATGCACAAGAAAAACTCAAATAAGAGGGGTTGAACAGAAAGTTCAACTTAAGAACTCCAGTACGCAAAAAGAATCAAATCAAACGGAGCAACGAAACTCAAACGGCGAACGAAACAAGATCAATTTACTAATCTGGCCTAAGGTCAAATTTTACAGTAGCAAAAACTTGTGCAAGTTGGTTAAACAGAAAGAGGGTCTTGAGACGAAGATCTAGGCCCTTGAAACGCCTGATTCTGACTAACGAGCGAAAAGATAAATAGAAACTAAGATCGGATCAGAAATCACGATCGAGAAAATCGCAGGTAAATCGGATAAAAAGAAAACTGACGAACAGTCTAATGAACGAGCGTTCGTTAGCTGTGACTAACGGGCGAAAACCGTTCGTTAAACCGAATGTACGGACGAATGTCCGCTAAATAGAAGAACCGAGAAAAACCGGCGAACCGATCTAAAAAAATGAACTAGGGTTTCTAAAAAACCGAACCGGTTTAAAAAAACGGTGGCTTGGGTCCGACGCGGTACCTCCGGCGAGGCAGGGGTTGGGCAGCGGGGCTCGGCGGCGGCTCGCAGGGCGGCGGGGCTCGGGGGCGGCGGCGGGCGCGGGCGGCGGCGGCGGCGGGCGCGGGCGGCGGCTGCTGGCGCGGGCGACGCGGGCGGCTGTGGGCGGCGCGGCTGCGGGTGGTGGTGGTGGTGTGGTGTTGGGGGGCCGGGTGGGGTGTATATAAAGGGGGAGGGGGCGATTTGGAGGAGGGGGCAAGGCGCGGCGGAGGCGGAGTCCGGCTCGGACTCCGGTCCGAGCTCGGCGGCGGAGGCGCCTCGCGCGGGGGAGGCGGCGGCGGCTTGGGCCGGCGGCCCGGCTGGGTTCCGCCCAGTCAGCTAGAGAGATATTTTTTGAAGAAAAAACAATTTCGCGGATAGAAATAAAATCCTAGAAAATAAAATAAAAATCTAAAAATGCCAAAACAAATTTTCACCGTCTAAATAAAATATTTAGAACAAGATGAACATTTTCCTGGCCCTAAAATGCAATTTCGAAAACGTGCAATTTTTCTAATGCAAATAAAATCCAAATAAAATCAAATAAAATCCAAATAAATGATTTTAATATTTTTCCTCCAATATTTCAATTATTTTGGAGAAGTCATATTATCTCCTCTCTTATATTTTAATACGAAATATTTTTCGGAGAGAAAAATTATTAAAATCAAAATCCTCGTTTCATTATTTGATAAAAATCAAATATGAAAACCTTGAAATCCCCAACTCTCTCCGAGGGTCCTTGAGTTGCTTAGGATTTCGAGGATTGCGAAAATGAAAATGCAATAAAATATGATATGCATGCATGGCCTATGTATAACATTCCAAATTAAAAACTTGGGATGTTACAAAAGTAGCAGCCAATTCACATGTTCAGGTTCAAACAATGAACTCTCCTAAAACTCAACAACCTATTTTCTTAGTCACCAAGCAATTGTAATTCAACTTATTCAACAAAGTCTAAGTAAGAGCTCCACATACTCAACCATCATATAGTCTTCTATGATTGCTAACACTCACCGCATACACATGAGCAAAACGTTTCCACCAGACATATAGAAAGAAAGGGGATTATAAATTCACCTCCCAACGTATTCACCTCAAGGGTGATGTCAACAATAATAACTCATGCTACCCATATCCAACTGCATATATGTGCCTAGATCTTTCCTCACCACATGTTGTTTGCCAAAGGAGAAAAATAAAAAGGAATAGAGAGAAAACTTTGACTGTTTGCATAAAAGTAAATACATAAAAGTAAAAGATAGGCCCTTCGCAGAGGGAACCAGATGTTGCCATGCACTTATTATTTTGTATGCTCAACCCCTTAGTGCAGAAGAATATCACGTTGTATTGCCCCTTGTGATGGCAACCTTTATTATGCAGTCTGTCGCTTTTATTCTTCACCATCACAAGTTTGTACACGCTCAATTTTCTCTTACACTAAATGATCTCACACTTTTAGAAGCAATTTTTATTACCTTATTGCACCGATGACAACTTACTTGAAGGATCTTGCTCAATCCTTAGGTAGGTATGGTGGACTCTTGAAAATAAGATTTGGGTTTAAGGGTTTTTTGATGCACAAGTAGTATCTCTACTTGGTGCGGAGTTTTTGGCTAGCAAAGATGGGGGGGGGGCAAGCACCACATGTTGAAGGATCTATGACAAAATAACTTCTATGTGAATATGAACAAACATAAATCATTACGGTGTCTTCCTTGTCCAACGTCTACAATTTTGGCATATAATATTTCGATGGGGGCTCACAATCACAAAAGATTTCCATGATAGTGTATTTATATGTGAACGTTCTCTTCCATATACTAATTATTCGTGAATTTCTTGTATGACCAATATTGTGATTGTCAAGCCTAAAAATATTTCACTTTCTAAACCCAATGTGAAGCTACCACTAGGCATGATATGATTTCAACTTCATGACATTCAATTTATTCAACAGTTTACTCATAGGATATAAGTGAAGCACAAGAGTAAATGACAAGCTACTCCAAAAAGATATAAATGAAGATCATGAGCATAATATTTCTTTCCCTCAAATTAATTTAAGTGAAGCAAGATAGAATTTCTTCAAAAATACTAAAGCACACCATGGTCAAAAAGATATAACCGAAGCACTAGAGCAATTCCATAGAAAAGAGCTTCGTTGACAGGATGTGAATGCCGCTTACCTGGCCTCCCTAGCAACTATTTGAGGACTCTATTTGAAAAAAAAACTTTCAGATCTAAGTATTTTATTCAAACATCAAGCAAAACCCAATAAAATGACATTCCAAGAATAGCACACATCACGTGAAGAAGCAAAAACTTAGGCTCAACCGATACTAACCGATAATTGTTGGTGAAGAAAGGTGGGATGACTACCGGGGCATCCCCAAGCATAGATGCTTGAGACTTCTTGAAATATTATCTTGGGGTTCCTTGTGCATCCCCAAGCTTGAGCTTTTGCGACTCCATAATTCCTTTTATATCACGGTTTTCCTAAATCTCAAAAGCTTCATCCACACAAAACTCAACAAGAACTCGTGAGATAAGTTAGTATAAACCAATGCAAAAACCTTATCATTCCCTACTGTAGCAAATCACTAAAATTATTATTCAACATTGCATACTAGATTCCCCTGCATATGTAATACTCCTATCATCAAATAGGATCAGTAAACAAGCAAACATATGCAAACAATGCAAACATAACATGAATTTGCCAAAACAGTATAGTCTGTATAGAATGCAAGAGTATCAATAATTCTTGAACTCCAAAGCTTATGAAAATTTACCGCACTATAGAAAATTTATCAGAGATCATTTTGCAAAAAGTTTCAACATTTTATCACATTCTGACTTTTCTAGGGAATTTTTGCAACAGCGGTAAACTTTCTGTTTTCAAACAGCAACATGTAGACTTGCAAAATGAGCATAGTAAAGGCTATCATTGCCACTTTTATTGAAATAAAAGATGAAAAACATTATTCTAAATAACATAAAGAAAATCCTAACAAAATAAAATGACGCTCGAAGTAAAACTCATATCATGTGACGAATGAAGACATAGCTCCATGTGAGGTTACCGATAATGTTGAAGACGAAAGAGGGGATGCCTTCCGGGGCATTCCCAAGCTTAGTTGCTTAAATCTTTCTTGAATATTACCTTGGGGCGCCTTGGGAATCCCCAAGCTTAGGGTCTTGTCACTATTTATTCTCCTCATATCGACATCTCACCCAAAACTTGAAAACTTTAATCACACAAAAATTAACGAAACTTTGTGAGATAGGTTAGTATGATAAAGAGCAAATCATTTCACTTTTGGTACTGTCAAAGTCAAGATTCATAATTTTTATCACACAATGCCTACTGTAGCGTATCATTTCCAGAATTTATATTGAGCAATATAAGCCATGGAAACTAGAAAACAAGCAAACTATGCATTGAAAACAGAATTTGTTAAAAACATAACAGTTTGTAGTAATCTGTACTCCAACAATACTTATGATACTCCAAAAATTCTGAAACATTAGGGAAACCTGAGAAATATGTCTATTAATCTTCTGAAAAAAGAATCAGCACTTTATCATGCTTCTGTTAAAAAATAAGAATTATTTTCGTGAGCGCAAATGTTTCTTTTTCTCAGCAAGATCAAATCAACTATCACTGTAAGCCATCCCAAAGGTCTTACTTGTAACTTTATTGAAATGAAAGCAAGAAAACATGATTACTCGAGTAGCCTAATCATGTGAACACACAAAAACAGTAGGTAAAAGTGTTGGGTTGTCTCCCCACAAGCGCTTTTCTTTAATGCCTTTTAGCTAGGCATGATGATTTCAATGATGCTCGCATAAAATATAAGAATTGAAACATAAAGAGAGCATCGTGAAGCATATGACTAGCATATTTAATTATAACCCACTGCCTATGCATAGGGATTTTGTGAGCAAATAACTTATGGGAACAAGAATCAACTAGCATAGGAAGGCAAAACAAGCAAGTCTTCAAGATTTTCAACACATAGAGAGGAAACTTGATATTATTGAGATATGTAAAAGCATATGGTCCTCTCTCATAAAAAAATTCAGTAGCATCATGAAGAAATTCAACAATATAACCATCACATAAAGCATTCCTTTCATGACACAAAAGCAGAGAAAACTTATTACTCTCCACATAAGCAAATTTCTTCTCATCAATAGTAGTGGGAGCAAACTCAACAAAATAACTATCATGAGAGTGAAAATTGAAATTACGATGACAAGTTTCATGGTTATCATTATTCTTTATAGCATACATGTCGTCATCATAATCATCATAGATAGCAACTTTTTTTATCATAGTCAATTGAAGCCTCATCCAAAATGGTGGATTCATCACTAAAATAAAGCCATGACCTCTCCAAATCCACTCTCATCATTATAATCATCATAAATAGGAGGTACTCAATCATTATAAAAAATTTGCACATCAAATCTTGGGGGACTAAAAATATCATCTTTATCAAACATAGCATCCCCAAGCTTATGGCTTTGCATATCATTAGCACCACGGATATTCAAAGAATTCATACTAACAACATTTGCAATCATGCTCATCATTTATACCAAACATTCTATTGAATTCTTCTTCTAGCAATTGAGCACAATTTTCTTTTCCATCATTCTCACGAAAGATATTATAAAGATGTTCAAGAATATGATGCAACGTCAAATCCAATTTTTAGTTTTCTTTTATAAGCCAAACTAGTGATAAACAAGAGACTAAAAGATTCGATTGCAAGATCTAAAGATATACCTTCAAGCTCTCACCTCCCCGACAACGGCGCCAGAAAAGAGCTTGATGTCTACTACGCAGCTTTATTCTTGTAGACACGTGTTGGGCCTCCAAGCACAGAGTTTTGTAGGACAGTAGCAATTTCCCCTCAAGTGGATGACTTAAGGTTTATCAATCCGTGAGAGGTGTAGGATGAAGATGGTCTCTCTCAAACGACCCTGCAACCAAGTACAAGAAATATCTTGTGTCCCCAACACACCTAATACAATGGCAAATTGTATAGGTGCACTAGTTCGGCGAAGAGATGGTGATAAAAGTATAATATGGATGGTAGAAATATATTTTTATAATTAGAACAAATAAAAACAAGAAGGTAGCAAATAGGAAACGGGCACAAAAACAGTATTGCAATGCTTGAAAATGAGTCCTAGGGTATGTACTTTTGCTAGTGCAATCTTTCAACAATGCTAATATAATTGGATCATATAACCGTCCCTCAATGTGCAACGAAGAATCAATCCAAAGTTCCTAACTAGCAAAGAACATAAGACGGAATTGATTGTAGGGTACGAAACCACCTCAAAGCTATTCTTTCTGATAAATCTATCCTAGAGTTCATACTAAAATAACACGAAGCTATTCTTTTCGATCGATCTAACCAAGAGTTCGTACTAAAATAAGACCAAAGCAAATTCAGATTCATAATATTCAATCCAACACAAAGAACTTCAAAGAGTGCCCCAATAGTTCTACCGGAGAAACAAAGACAAGAATGTGCATATACCCCTATGCATAGATTACCCTAATGTAACCTTGGGAATCCGCGAGTTGAGTGCCAGAACATATATCAAGTGAATCAATACGATACCCCATTGTCACCATGAGTATTCAATTGCAAGACATATATCAAGTGTTATCAGATCCATAAAAGTATTCAATCTGATAACACCGAAATATCAAAGGGAAAACCTCAATTCATCACAACATGATAAAGAGGGGAAAACACCATATGATCCGACTATATTAACAAAGCCTGTGATACATCAAGATCATGACATCTCAAGAACACGAGAGACAGAGAGAGAGAGAGATTAAACACATAGCTACTGGTACAAACCATCAGCCCGGAGGGTGGACTACTCCCTCCTCATCGTGGTGGACGTCGGGATGATGAAGATCACCATCGAAGATAATTCCCCCCTCTGGCAGGGTGCCGAAATGGGGTTTAGATTGGTTTTTGGTGGCTACAGAGCCTTGCGGCGGCGGAACTTCTGATCTAGGTTAACCCCGAAGGGTTTTGGAATATTTGGGAATTTATAGGGCATAGAGGGGGTGCAGGAGGCCATCGAGGCGCGCCCTGGTGGGTTGTGCCCCCCAGGTGCTGCTCTGGCCCATCTTGGGTGTTCTGGACCATAAAAAATCTCCAAAAAGTTTCGTGGTGTTTGGACTCCGTTGGATATTGATTTTATGCGATGTAAAAATAAGCAAAAAGCAGCAACTGGCACTGGGCACTTGGTCAATAGGTTAGTCCCAAACAAATGATATAAAGTAGCTATAAAATGATTGTAAAACACCCAAGAATGATAATATAACAGCATGAATACTTAATAAATTATAGATACGTTGGTGACGTATCAAGGCGCTATTTACGAGCTCGGGTTCATGCGAGTGTTCCCCCTACCTGGCGCGCCAAAGACGTCATGGCAGAACACGATCATCTATGGGGCCATTGGCCCCTTGTGGTTCGGCAAGGGGGAAGGGCGCGTTGCACAAAGAGCGGAGGCTGTGGAGCAGCACGACAGTGGTGACGCTGGTGGTTATTACCCAAGTTCGGGCCGCTGTGAGGCGTAAAACCCTACTCCTGCTTTGGTGGATTGATGGAGGGACCGTGAAGAACGTGTGGCGTTCGAGCCCGGCAAGGTTGCCCCGGGAAGAGTAGCTACACGCGTATGAGTGTACAAGGGTCCGAATCCTTTCTAAGGTTGCCACGGCCCTCATTTTATAGCTCAAGGGGTTACCACTGGCAAAATAGTCATTATCCAACAGTGCTATCATACCTAACTCTACAGACAGGACTAGGTGCATTAAATTCACCGCTAGGTGTCATGTTGTGGATGTATCCCGGCAAGCCTTGCCACACCTTTTTAATCATCTCTTGCCTGTTTTCTTGACACACCTCTGGACGGGTGTCATATGGAGATAATCTTCCTTCTAAATGGCTACCACGCGCCAAATGATAGCCACTTAGCTATTTGGGGGCTCGACACCGCATCGATGGATGACTTGCGTTGTGATGCGGAGGAGTGGTGGCGTCTTGGCGGGAAACTAGACTGCTAGCGGCCCCAAGAATCCTTGTTGGGGAAGTCTCGGGACTTGTCTTTGGGGTGGCATCAGCCTGACCAGGCTCGCCTTCCCGGCAAGGAAGGGTTTTCCTTGTTGATATCTTGATGTCTTGGCTTTTCTTGGATACTTGGTGTTGTCGGGTTGGGGGCCTACTATCCGTGCACAAGTCTGGGGAAACATACACCCCCGATTGTGTACCCTGACAACAACGAGCTAACGTAAGTCCGTGCATTTCATTTATATCGTACTGGCCTGTGCGTATTATTTGTGTGCAGTGGCGGATCCATGAATTGAAGTTACCAGGGGCGAAGATGTAACTTAAAAAATACGAAGGCACTTGCACTCCGGAAATCAACATAACTTGAGAAATGTGAAGCTACATGCACTTTGAAAACCAGCTAATGATCTAAAGTAGTTCCAGATTATAAAACACTAAATGATGTAAGCACCAAAAACACAAATGCAACATGGTGTACATGCTTGAATTATTCGTTCTCTGGCCAATAATATCCAAGTGTAATTGCACCTATAACTAGTACGCAAATAGTTTCAAATAACAGATTAGAAAAGTATTTATGCTACATTGTCATGGTACGGGGACTTTCTGGTAGATGGCCTTGACTTTTCCTCAAGCCATGAAAATATACTATAATTTGCTTGTCATCAATTTCTGCAAATCTCTCTCTCTCAACATAGCAAATCATCATTAGACACTAAAACCTTCAATGGGAGCTTGCATTTGGGATTTTTCCTGTTGTCGATCGATATGGGAGGTGCTCATTTGGTCTGCGAGCCTGCTATAGGGCCTGCCTTGCACTTACGTTATTGGGCCATCCACATGGAAAAAATTCTTAATTTTTTACATTGCCTGCTCATGCGTTGGGATGAACAAAACTAGCCTGTGCCAACCTGGAATTTGCGTGGACTGTAGTTTGAATTACACATGATTCCCGTAGCAAAATCCCTCTGTGAACTTAATAGATGATGGTTTCCAATGCAGAACCGCGTCTGATTAATAACCCGTGTAGAGTGCCAATTGTGTGGGGCTGTGTTGTCTTGCCAGATCTTTATATTTTCTTTTTTGAACACCGGATATTTAAATCGTATGATGATTTTTTAACTCGCACACAAGGACACAAAAATATGGTTTTTCAAACCGTTATGGTCAGCCATTGCTTGTAGATGCAGTTCAAATTTGAATTATGGTAATTAAATAGCTAGAAAATCACTTAAATGTCTTAAAAGGTCAAATGACACCTAGAATTTTCCAAATTTTCACATGACAGTTGTATTAGTGCACTTTAAATGTAGAAAAAAATTGAAGGCCCTAAGAGGAAGCTATCTCATGTTCGTCATCAAACATACATTGTTCCCTCTTGGAAACATGAGCCTTCTAGTGAGTTGCTACAGTTTGTGAGGGGTGTGTGTCCAAACTTTCGTCAAACAAGCCAATTTTTTACCACATCATCTTGGAGGCATGACATTACATCAAGCAAGGTTTCATGTTTTTCTAATCATTTTCTAATTTTTTGGAATTAAAATGCCATGGCACTCCATGCTTGTGTCCATGCCTTGACACCATTATGTTTGAAAATTCCTTCTAATTTACTGCACATGGAATTAACTCACACATAAGTACACAAATATGATTTTTCAAACCATTATGGTTAGCTATTGCATGTAGATATAGTTCAAATTTCAATTAGGTCATTAAATGGCTAGAAAATCACATAAATGTCTTTAAAATGTCAAATGACCCCAGAAAATTTCCTAATTTTCACATGACAGTTGTATTAGTGCACGTTAAATGTAGAAAATCATCTGAAGGCTGTAAGAGGAAGCTATCTCCAATTCGTCATCAAACATGCAACGTTCCCTCTCGGAACCACGATCCTTCTAGTGAGTTGCACCGGTTTGTGAGGGGTGTGTGTCCAAACTTTCATCAAATGTGCCAATTTTTTACCACATCATCTTGGTGGCATGACATTACATCAAGCAAGGTTTCATGTGTTTCTGATCTTTTTTTTATTTTCGAATTTAAATGCCATGGCACTCCATGCATGTGTCGAGGGCGTGAGACCAATATGTTTGATTTTTTCTTCCAATTTACTGCACATGGAATTAACTCGCACACAAGTACATAAATATGTTTTCTCAAACCGTTATGGTTAGCCGTTGCATGTAGATGTAGTCCAAATTTGGATTACGTTAATTAAGTGGCTAGAAAATCACTTAAATGTCTTAGAAATGTCAAATGACCCCTGAAATTTTCTAAATTTTGACATGTAGTTGTATTAGTGCATGTTAACTGTAGAAATTTTTTGAAGCCTGCAAGAGGAAGCTATCGCATGTTCGTCATCAAACATGGATTGTCCCCTCTTGGAACCACGAGCCTTCTAGTGAGTTGCTTCTGTTTGTGAGGGGTGTGTCTCCAAACTTTCGTCAAACATGCCAATTTTTTTACCACATTGTCACAGCCCTAGAAATTGATTGTAATTAGTTGCACTACAAAAAAAAGACACATCCATGACATTTTGGTCCAAACGAATTATTTTTCTCATACATATGACACTTCTATGACGATAATTGTGACAAAACACGGTATCATCATAGATGTGGTGGGCTCCTACTTCTATGACAAAAAATCATGACAGAAAATGGGCTTTTCGTCCTGGGCGGGCTGGAGATGCTGCTGCATGACATTCTTTGGGCCGTCCATGACGGAAAAAACCGTGGTAGAAGCGAGGGCGTGGAAAATTTCGGGGAGTTCCCGGTTACGGTGGGAGGTCGGGGGCCGAGGGATGCGCATTTCTCTCGTACACGTATGCGCGTGTGTGCGAGTCGTTGGCTCTAACTGAACCCGAGCGAGGCGTTGGGCCCTAACTGAACCCGAGCGATTGCACTGCAGGCTACGTGTTACTGAACCCGATCGATCGATCGATGGCTGTTAACTGAACCCGATCGAGCGATTCCTTCGCTAATGCTGCTAACTGAAGCCGATCGATTGGATGAACAGTGAGCGTTGTGGGGGGGGGATGAACAATGAGCGGTGGTGTTGCCTCTGGATGAACAGGACCCCGTGGTGTGAAGGGCTGGATGAACAGTAGACGGTGGAGGGGTGCCCGTGGAGGGGTGGTTGAACAGTAGCTGGTGGAGTAGCGCGCGGTGGAGGCTAGATGAACAGGAGCCCGTGGAGGCTGGAGGAGGTCGACGGTAGCCCGTGGAGGCTGGAGGAGGTCGACGGTAGAGATGAACAGTATCCCGTGGAGTCCCGTTTTTGCGGTACACCACACCCCTCCCGATGAACAGGACCCCCATTTCAACCGTAGGAGGTCCGTTTCGTCCGTTTTGCGGTATGCCACACCCCTCCTGATCAACAGGACCCCCGTTTCGACCGTAGGATGTCCGTTTCCTCCGTTTTGCGGTACGCCACACCCCTCCCGATCAACAGGACCCCCATTTAGACCGTAGGAGGTTCGTTTCCTCCGTTCTGTGGTACACCAGGCCTCATTTCCATCGCCGGTTCCGTCCAAGCCCTCCCGATCAACACGACCACGCATTCCGTTCCGACCCAGCCGGTTGGTTCCCACGCGTTTTGTTGCCTCCCGATGAACACGATGCCTTCCGTTGCCTCCCCATGAACACGACGCATTCCGTTGCCTCCCCATGAACACGACGCATTCCGTTGCCTCCCCATGAACACGACGACGACGCTGTTTCTCCGTTCCGACCTAGCCATGTACACGAACCCTGGCCGTACGTATGCACGAGTAGGCGTTCGAGACCCCGCCCGTATGTACACATACTTGGCCGTATTTTCTTTCTTGCACCCTGGCAGCTGTACGTACATGTACATGCTATGTGCGTGCCTCTGCTACGACACGTGCACGCCTCTACATCGACCAGTATGTACGTACACGTTCGTGACCAGAATGACAACGCTACATACGCTTCGACCAGGTGGGTCCCGACTGTCAGGCACTTCCTTGCGTGCGAAGATGTAGCTGGTGGGTCCCAGCAGTCATGGGGGAGAATCGTTTTTTTTGCCCGGACGCACTTCCTTGTGTGCGAAGGTGCAGCTGGTGGGTCCCAGTAGTCAGGGGGAAACATTTTTTTGGCGAAATATGGTGGCCCGTCCGGTGGGTCCCCGCTGTCAGGTGGAGGAATAATTATTTTGCACGTAATAAGGAGGCACTTCCTTGCTGCGGTCGTGGACCCAGCTGTCAGCCTCTCCATGTACAGTCCATGTCCGATGGAAGCCGTTCCTTGACCATGTTGACCATGCCGCGCCGAGAGCACCAGGGCGGTGGACGACGGCGAGGCCTAGGAAGGAGACGACACGGAGCCAGGGAAGATGCGGCAGTGGATGCCCACGCGTAGAGGAGTATGATGGTTCACTAGTTCGCTGCGGCGTGAGGCTGCCGTCGCCGCAGAATAACAGGGGGTGTGGGTGAGTAGAGGGATGGCCTAGCCAGCGGTAGGAGCACGAGGCACGACTGGCGCTGGTTTGGGCGGCTGGAGCAAGAAGACCAGAGGTTGAAGAAGGACTACGGCCGTTGGATGGACATCGTACGATCACTGGAGCTAGAATCGTGCATACTGACTAAGTTGACAAAGCCCTCCGTCCCCGTCAACTTAGTGGGCCCACAAGTCAGCCTGCCACTATACTGGGTCCCAGTTAACAGGGGGAGTATTCATTTTTTTGTGCGTACTAAGGAGGCACTTCCTTGCGTGCGAAGATATAGCTGGTGGGTCCGAGCTGTCAATGGCGGTAACTTTTTTCGCGAAATACAGAGGCCCTTTCGGTGGGCCCCTGATGTCAAGTGGAGGAATCATTATTTTGCGCGTAATAAGGAGGCATTTCCTGACGTGCGGTCGTGTACCCAGCTGTCGGCCTCTCCACGTACAGTCCACTTCAGATGCATGTCGGTCGTTGACCACGTTGACGAGGCTGCGCCGAGAGCACCAGGGCGGTGGACGACGGCGAGGCCTAGGAAGGGAACGACACGAAGGCAGGGAAGACTCGACAGTTGTTTCCCACACGCAGGGGAGTATGACTGTACGAGGGTTTACTGGTTTGTCTTCCATCGCCAGAGAATAACAGCAGGTGTGGGTGAGTAGAGGGATGGCTACGCCAATGATGGGAGTACGGTGGGGCGGTGAGGCCTGCGCGGCAGCAGAGCCGACCGCGGGGAGGAGGGAGCAGGCATTCCCGCCGGCACTTGTTTGAGCGGCTGGAGCAGGAAGAGCAGAGATTGAAGAAGCACGACCGCTGTTGGATGGACATCGTACGGTCACTGGAGCTAGAATCGTTCATATTGACTAAGTTGACAAAGCCCTCCGTCCCCGTCAACTTAGTAGGCCCACAAGTCAGCCTCCCACCATGGTGGGTCCCAGCTAGCAGGGGGAGTATTCATTTTTCTCTGCGTAATAAGGAGGCACTTCTGGTGGGTCCGAGCTGACAGCGGGGGGAACGTTTTTTTCGCGAAATACGGTGGTCTGTCTGGTGGGTCCCAGCAGTCAGGGGCAAACGTTTTTTTCACGAAATACAGTGGCCTGTCCGGTGGGTCCCAGCAGTCAGGGGGAAATGTTTTTTCCGCGAAATACTGGTGGCCCGTCCGGTGGGTCCTTGCTGTCAGGTGGAGGAATAATTATTTTGCGCGTAATAAGGAGGCACTTCCTTGCGGCTGCCGTGGACCCAGCTGTCAGCCTCTCCACGTACAGTACTCTTCCAATGGAAGTCGGTCGTTGACCACATTGACCACGCCGCGCCGAGAGCACCACGGCGGTGGACGACGGCGAGGCCTAGGAAGGGGATGACGCGGAGCAGGGGAAGACGCGCCTGTGGATGCCCACGCGGAGAGGAGTACGAGGGTTCACTGGTTCGGCTGCGGTGTGAGGTTGCCATCGCCGTAGAATAACAGGGGGATTGGGTGAGTGGAGGGATGGCCTGGCCAGCGGTAGGAGTAGTATGGGGACGGTGAGGCCTCCGCGGCAGCAAAGTGGGCCACGGGAGGCAGGAGCATGCGGCACGACCGGCGCTGCTTTGGGCGGCTGGGGCAAGAAGACCAGAGGTTGAAGAAGCACTACAGACGTTGGATGGACATCGCTGACCACGCCGCACCAAGGGCACCATGGTGGTGGATGACGGCGAGGCCTACGAAGCTAACGACACGGAGCCGGGGAAGACATGGCAGTGGCTGCCCATGCGGTGGAGAGTACGTGGGTTGACTGGTTCGGTTGCCGTCGCCGGAAAATAACAGGAGGTGTGGGTTAGTAGAGGGATAGACAGGCCAGGGATGCGAGTATGATGGGGCCGTGAGGCCTTCCCGGCAACACTGCCGGCCACGGGAGGCGGGAGCAGGCGGTTTCGACGGCGCTGGTTTGGGCGGCTGTTGCAGGAAGATCAAAGACTGAGGAAGCACGATTGCCGTTAGATTGACATCTAACGGTCTGACGCTGGTAGAGTCGATTGTTGACTAAGTTTATTTTTTGAGAAACCTTGTGTACGCATGAACTTAGTAGGCCCACAATTCAGCCTCCAAATCTGTGGCAGACAATATAAAGCCCATTTGCTATTTTTTATAATTTGCTGCCCATTTGCTAATTCTTAATTAATTTATTACAGCCCATTTTCTGCCCAGCACCACGGTCAAAAAGTTCAACCTTATTTTGCATATTACGGTGGAGTCCGAACTGTTGTAATCCCGAAATGATAAACATTTTTTTAAGAACTTATTGATTTGCCAAAAAAGTCGTTTTGTTTTTTAAGCAAATAAGACGTGGGACAATTGACTTGGTTTAAGGGAAAACCAGTGGTAAAAAAATCAGCGCTGGGTGGGAAAAACAACAAAAATAAGGATATAAATATGAAAAGGGAATTTTATGTGTTTTCAATATAATGATACGTGTATATGAACTGGTAAAACTATAGGTAGAGATTAGAAAATGGATGTAGGACATGCGTTTCCAGAGGAAAATAGAACTGGGCTGTGTGTTTCATTCAATAAAAAAAACTGCCTGCGGATGTTGTAAGACAAAATATAGCTAACGCTGGTGGGCCAAAGGCCAGTAGATACCTGCTGGATCTTTGTGCCCCGTTGTCGTCATGGGCTGGGCCTGTTAAAAACAAAACCAACCCTCGGCAGTCTACAACCTAGTTGAAACTTGCTCGACCTGAAAAAACAATATACATGCTCAATAAATGAGAGAATTCTGCAAGTATAGACTGATAATTGGGATGCATCACAGATATTGTTTTTTATCATGATATTAAGTGCATGCACTTGTTTCGAAAAAATTGGAGAACTGGGAATTCGACGGCGGTTGCTTATGCTACCCATCAAATAAAAATCAGGTGCCTGAAAATTCGTTTTGAAACAAATGATTCAGCTTTATATCCACGTCGACCCTCGACATGATGGTTGGAAGCAAATGCAAGTTCATACCAAAAGATCGTTAACAACAATACCAACTTGCGGACGATAAGGTAGTACAACTCCCAATACCAAACTAACTTATAATCTTTTTACTCCTGGCCCTAGTGTTCGTCTGGTAGAAAATCTTGCAGAGGACCAGCTCCCGCTCCTTCTCTTGCTCCAGGTGCCCGAGGTGGTACTAGTGCATCACCCAGTTGGTCCTCTGCTGGTCGAAGTTCTTGTTGGTGTGCAGCACCAGAACCTTTTTTGCTGCCTTTCTGCCGGCCTTGACCATCACCGGCAAGGTATTGCCGGTCTTGTGCCACATCGCGTGCATGCCGCACTCCGACTATATCTTGCGACGCGTCCACGTGCCCCTTTTGAACGCCCTGGAATTGCGCTGGAAGAAATGCTTCCTTAGGCCACTCAGTGTGATACCTGAAGTATTGTGGAATACAGGTTTTAGTGTACCAAGTTGGCATTTTCATAATATCTTTGGCATGTTGTAGTCACTTGTTTCACTTTTTATTAACTGTCAAATTGTAATTGCTTCACCAGGTCTACGTCTAAAAATAATAATAGAGCTATAAACAAAGGAATATGTTTGTGCAAGTAGACGACCGATCGGTGTCTTACTTGGAAGTTTCTTAGGTTGGGTGTAGCATATGCCGTGCTCGCTGTCGATGGTTAGTATGAACAAATCGATGAGAGACTGAAATATCGCGCTGTCAGCACTCACTTTGGCCTCAAGGTGCTCGATCATCTCCTGATCCGTGGGATCGAACTTGACGCCAGCAGGCAGCACCGGCCAATCCTTCTTCGACTTGCATCGGTAATTCCAGTTATATGGTACTCAATGTATGATCAATCGACTGTTTTAAGTGAATGATGAAAGATTTCGACAGATAAGTGGTACTCCAAATTTGAAGTCCAGAATACCCGAACACGCCGCCGGGATTCTTGTGTCACCTCACGCGCAGCGTGTTGTCACGTCAATTCAATGTGTGGACATGATGAATAATTTGACCGATGTATACTAGTACTGCTATTGTACTACTTACTAGTCGTATTTAGTGTCACAATTTATACATAGGTTTAACTAACAAGTACGCACTTGAAGCCTAACTAATATATATATATATATGGCTTCTGCACAGCATCTCCATCATCATTATCAGTACATCCTACGCAGGTGAGTTAGGATGCACTTGTTCCTAGGACGGTATCTATCCCTCAAACTAGAGGAGTGCTTCAAACTAACAACAGTACATAATATCCACCAAAAGAAGGTCGTGCTAATGCAGCAGAATACATGGCTCAGTCTAGATATCAGCACGAATCAAGTTGTGCATATTTGCTATTGGCATGAACCACATCGCCGCATGTCGGGTTCGCAAAAGCCATCCATCGCATGGAAGCTTGATGCCTTTCACACACTGAAGATTATCTGGGAACAAGATGTGTCGACGAATCTCTGGATATGGTGATTCATGAAACCCATAGTATGATGTGTAAACTCTGCCCCCCTCGTGAATGGAAGTTGCATAGCACAGTAATCATCACCGGTGATATGATCGATGATTGGTTGGATGATCGGATAATTGAGCCCGAGGAACAAGGAGTGGTTGCTGAGGCTGTAAACCCACATCCCATTGAATACGCCTGACCCAACAGAGCCGGGATCTTTCTCGAACACGAAGCAGCCATAGCCAACAATGTCACGAACGCCCCACGCATTGTACTGCATGTCATTTGATGTAATGGTTTTGTCAATTTGGTAGGTGCGAATGAGCATCAAATGACCGCCGTCAGCTGAATGAGTGATAAACCACCACCCATCGGCTGGTATGATTCCAGGTCCTGGAATCATGAAGGACAGTGCATTTGCGTCTGCTGCAACAATTCAAATTGGAGACCAAAAGGACAAAAATAAACAATCATGTTCAGAGTATGTGTGGAATTAAGATTATTATAACAGTGACACATATCATAGACAGAGAATTGCAATGCCGTGGTCATAATCATACCCCAAGTTAAAAAAAATAAGCCAATGGCTTTCATATTCTAGCAATATGTCATGGTTCAAACATCATGTAACAATGAGAGGAAAACAGCTATGACAGCGCCTACTCATATTCTACCATAGCACTTACTACTACTGTTCGCATATCAACTCTAAGCAATAACATGCGTTGTTATAAAAATCTTGTAAACGAGAGTAACATATAGCAATCATGATTTTATGCTCATAATATGTATTCTAACAATCATTAGATGCCAATTGTTCTCATATCAACTCTAACAATAACATGTGTGGTCATAAAAATCTAGGAAATGAGAGGAACATATAGCAATGATGTGGTTATAGACATGTTATGCATTCTAAATTTGTAACAAATGAACAGGCAGTCGTATTCATAAGGTAAAGATGAGATGAGATAGAACAATTACACCATGATAGATTCCACCAATATAGGCAGCCAACCTGTGCGTCGACCGCGTAAACGATGCCATCATGCACTATAGCATCAGACAGAAATGTAGCCTCAACAGGATTGATGATGAGCCATAACCATGTATGGCGACCGGATTCCAGATAGACTAATCCCATGTTGAACAAGGCAATGAGCTTGTAATCCATGTAGTCTTCTGATGGTGTGGGCACTTCACAGATTACAACTTTCTGCAAACAGAGGTCGAGCCAAAAGTTTGACGCGTCTCGTGCGTAGTAGGTAGGAGTGTCCGGCGGGCCGCGAGGCTCGATGGCGGTGGTATCCAACGATGGAAGGGTGATCTCTCGCTCGGTGTAGATATCCACGAGACGCCACGGACTACCGGTGTGTTGGATGAGGACGATCCAGTTGGCCTTCATGCCCGCCCAGTAGTGGCACCACGAGAACCTCCGTAGGATCATCAAGTCGGTGTCTGGGCCACCTGCGAGGATCGGGCATCAGCAAGGACGGTGTCTTGAAAAGAGCCGGCCGGTTGTAGACGAGTAGACGTTACAAAGACACCGAGCATGCGACCAGACGGACGGTGCTGAGTAGGTCCATACGACTACATATCTTCTCCAAGAGAACATCGGGGAGGGAATTCCAATTGCGGCTCTGCGTGTTAGTCGGTTATGACATTGGGGTTTTCGGTGCCTGCGAGCCAGCGGGGAAGTGGATTCGGGCGGGCGAGCGAAGAAGCTTCTCCTCGTGTGGCCGAGCAGTGAGCGGGGGGATATGGTACACGTGAGCTACCAAGGAAGATGGCGCGGGCGGGCGAGCAGTGAGCGGGGGTAAATGGTGTGCGGCCGACGATGGGGAAGAGAGGAGGAAGAAGAAGAGATGGCATTACTGGGTAAGGCTGATTTAGTAACACCAACACGCTGGTCCAGCTTATTAATTATGTGTCCCATCTGCTGCAGTGTGTATTGTCACTTCACTGTGAAGACTAGTTGAATAGTTCTCTCTGACCGAGATGGGGAATAACGGATCGCGAGGACTTCCTTTCTACAGTATCCCTATGCCTCTACGCTCACTTCACTCATTTTGCTCCGTACCTAGTCACTTGTTGAAATCTGTAGAAAGACAAATACTCCATATTTGGGAACAGAGGGAGGATTTTACTCAGTACTATTTGGGAACAGAGGGAGTATCACCATATGGAGGGAACAGAGGAAGCTTGAAATATGAACATGTCAATGGGAGGGAGTAAGCCCCATGCATGCTTGGATGCATGCATGCAACATGCAACACTCACACGTACACATGGACGCACGCAACACTCACGCACCCATGCGGCACACAGCACACGACGCAACACACACGCTCACGCTCAAGTGCTCAACCTACTCCCTACGTCCGTGAAAGACTATACATTTAGACATTTACACATTGACTAGGGCATAATTAATGCCCAAAAGTAGAAGACTTATGTGTGCATGCGACCATTGAGATAAGAAGATTAAATGAAGGCCGTTGCATGCTGTAATTAAGGATAGACATGTAGCCCATACCTACAACACAAGTTGGTGCATTAGTCAATCAATATTGATTTAGATTAAAGGCTAAATGCATTGGAAGTGTAGATGTACATCATGTAATACACTCTTTGTTTTATAGCCTATGTACACTCTTTGTTGGAAGACCGAGGGAGGACACGTGCATGCACTCACGTACACAGCCAAGGCGGATCGCGCGCAAGGGTTGGACTCGTGTCGCGCCTGCGTAAAGTTTTGTTTAACTGATATCTTTGCTCTGCCAACTGACAAGTGGGACCCAAAAACCAGGTGACAATTTAACCAGTCAACAAAGTGCCATGTCGACTATGTGGCCAGTCAGTAGGGTGCAATACGGTGCTCTACGATGAGCTAGTGATCGTATAATCGCTGCAAAACTAAATATAGTGACTGTAAAGAGCGTATTGTTACATACCTTGACCGCCAGTGTATTTTTCTCGTTTCAAATGAAGCCATATTAATCGGAAAGGATGCAGTATGGACTACTAGTACTAGTACTAGTACTGCTTTGATGTGTCCCGTCAACTCGCCGAACGAGGAAAAGCTTGCTTACTACGCCTCTCCATCGCCCAGGCGCGCAGTGGTTCGCAGGACGAGGATAGGGTTTTCACTACAGTGCCCTCTCCCTCTCCCTCGCCCTCGCCCTCGCGGTGTACGTGCAGTAGTTCAATCGGTGTCAGATTGCCAGAAGCATATTGTACTGTAGTATCATCATTGTTGGACCTTCCGAAGAGGCGAAGAGCCAAGTGCAAGGTTCACACGAGTACGAACTGTTCAACCTCCCGAAGAGGCAAAGAGCCAAGCGCAGGGTTTTATAGGAGTTGTCGTCCTAGTAGGAGTGTACTACAACTATAGAGAACGATGCTACTATATGATGCCGCCACGTCACGTATATCCAAAGCTGTGCCACCTTTTTTTTCTCAAAGAGCATGTTGGAGCCCGTTGAAAGGATCGATATAGTTGACTAGAGGGGGGGTTGAATAGGCAACTAACAATTTTTAGCTTTTTTAACAATTTAAACTTTGCACCAAAGTAGGTTGTCTAGATATGCAACTAAGTGACCAACCTATATGATGCAACAATGATAAGTACACAAGCAAGCAAGAGATATATCACAAATAAGCTTGCACAAGTAAAGGCACAAGATAACCAAGAGTGGGGCTGGTGGAGACGAGGATGTGTTACCGAAGTCCCTTCCCTTTGAAGGGAAGTGCGTCTCCGTTGGAGCGGTGTGGAGGCACAATGCTCCCCAAGATGACACTAGGAGCGGTGTGGAGCGATGTTCGGGTGTAAGACCCGTGGAGGACACGGTAAGCATGAGGGTTTGTAGCGTAACCAACAAATATGCCCTCATAAGCTCTAGCCTCAAATTTAGACAACCGAACACCTTTCTTGAAAATAAAACACTTACACCCGAACACCCAAAAGTACTTGAGGATGGGCTTGTTACCGGTGAGTATCTCATATGGAGTCTTGTTCAAGCCCTTGCGGAGGTAGAGCCGATTGGATGCATGACACGCGATGTTGATGGCTTCGGCCCAAAAGTTGTATGGAGACTTGAACTCCTCCATCAGGGTCCTTGCCGCATCCATCAACGTCCGGTTCTTCCACTCCGCAACACCATTTTGTTGAGGGGTGTAGGGTGCGGAATATTGATGCTTGATCCCCTCATCACTAATAAACTCATCCAAGGTGTAGTTCTTGAACTCGGTACCGTTGTCACTTCTTATTGTCAAGATCTTTGCATTGTGTTGACGTTGTGCTTCATTTGCAAAGTCAATGACGGTTTGTTGGGTCTCGCTCTTGCTCTTGAAGAAATACACCCAAGTATATCTTGAATAGTCATCCACAATCACCAACCAATACTTCCTACCCCCAAGACTATCAAAGGATGGAGGCCCAAAGAGATCCAGGTGAAGGAGCTCCAAAGGCCACTTCGAGTAAATGATAGTCGTGGGAGGGTGAGCCTTCTCATGAAGCTTTCCTTCGATGCAAGCACTACAAGCACGATCTTTAGCAAAACTAACATTCGTTAGTCCATGGACATGGTCCCCCTTGAGAAGACTTTGCAAAGATCTCATATTGACATGGGCTAAACGGTGATGCCAAAGCCATCCCACATCAAATTTAGCCATTAGGCATGTCGCGGTCTTAGTGGGTCACTCCGAAAAGTTAATCGCATATAGACCGTTCTCGACATGCCCAACAAAGGCTACTTTAAGAGTCTTGCTCCATAAGAGGGCCACAGTATCAATATCAAAGAAAGTGGCAAAGCCCATGAATACAAGTTGACGAACGGAAAGTAAATTGTATGCAAGGGACTCAACAAGCATGACCTTCTCGATCGTGAGATCATGAGAGATGGCAACCTTTCCAAGTCCCAATACCTTAGAAGATGAGGCGTCACCCCACTCGACATTGGTGGGCATAGATGGAATCTTGTGCACGTCCACCACCAAGTCCTTGCTTCCGATCATATGATTTGTAACTCCACTGTCGAGCAACCATGATCCCCCACCGGAAGCAAACTTCTACAAGAGATCAATTCTTGGTTTTAGGTACCCATTTTGTAATGGGTAATTTGATGTTAGTAACAAGGGTCCTAGGAACCCAAATAGACCATTCAATGTACTCATGAGGAGAACCAACAAATTTGGCATAGACATGCCCATCACTAGCACGACATAACACATAAGAAGGATTAAAGTCGCCGACTTTGTTGGGAGCGGTGCCATTGCCCTTTTTGACACCGCCACCCTTCGCATTGTTCTTCTTCTCCTTGGAAGCAATCTCTCCCTCCTTCACAAAAGTTTTCTTGAGAGGAGGAGGTCGTTTGGTCTTGTTATCCTTCTTCTTATTCTTGGCTTGGGTGCGAACCCAATCCCCTCCTTGCCAACAATTTCCTTTTGATTTCTCAAAAGGTCATTTAGGTTCTTCTCACCTTGTATGGATGACACAAGGCCTTTCTCAAGTTGCTCCTTCAACTTAAAATTCTCCTCAATAAGATGCACATGCTCACAACAAGGGTTAGTAGCATTTGCATTATCAATTAACACCATACGAGGAAATGTGGCTTTCTCCTTGGTTAGCTTCACTTGGAATTGATCGTGAGACTCCTTGAGGGTAGCATGAACACCCTTCAAGACTTTGTGTGCCTTGTCGAGAATGTCAAACTCCTCTTTGAGTCTAGCAAGATCGACCCCAAGCTTTGCCTTCTCGGAGTTTAGCACACGAGAAACAACAAGAGCATGATCAAGATCTTTCTTTAATTTAGCATGATCATCGTTGCTAGACTCCTCAAGAGCGAAACGAAGACCACGCTCTTCCTCAAGAGCATTGGAAAGATCCGAAATCTCATCGGCATAGTCACGACTATGCCCCTCCATCTTAGAGATGGTATCTTCGTGAGCCTCGATCATGTCATTGGCTTCACCAAGTTATTCCAAGAGAGAAACAAAGTGCTTCTTGGATTTACCCTTGAGTTTACCCATAAAGGCCTCAAACTCATTCACCTCCACATTAGTTCCCTCATGTCCATCAATTCTATCCATCGAACAAGGATGATTAATGATGGTAGTTTTGATGTTGGAGGTTACCTTGTTGGTGGCTTTAGCCATGAGGCACTTGGCGGTGATGCTCTCATTGGGTGAGTCGAAGAGAGACGCCTGTGGAGTTGTCCCAATGGCAACGGAGGCCATGGCAACCGACTCACCATCTTCATCATCGTCATCATCCTCATTGTACTCTTCTTGTACCACCAATGCCTTGGGAGGAGTCTTCTTGGTGAAGTTGCTCTTGTTGGGGAACGACTTGGCCTTGTCCTTTCGGATGAGCTTGCCACCATTTTCTTCCCTCTTCTCATAAGGGCACTCTGCAACAAAGTGTCTTACATTGACACAACTGAAACAAGACCCCACTCGTTGCTTGCCCTTTGCGCCACTTGAATTGTTCTTGTTGAAGTTGGGCCTTGAGTTCTTCTTGCTCCAAAATTGCCTTGAAGCAAGGGCCATGTGTTCATGATAGGAATACTTCGTATCTTCAAGGTTTCTCTCCTCTTGTTCCACTTCATCCTCTTCCTCCATACTAACCTTGGCCTTTAGAGCAAGGTTGGGTTTCCTTACTCTTTGAGAGCGAAGTACCACATTGTCGGTGGTCTTGTCCAAGATGCTCATAGCAACAAACTCATCCAACACATCACTTGAGGACAAGGTGTCGAAGTCTGGCCTTTGACGAATGATGGAGGACATGGCTTTGTGGTAGGGCATCATTGCCTTGAGGAATTTGCGCTTGATACAATTGGCATCCGTGTCCTTGCTTCCATGATCTCGGAGCGAGACTGTGATTTTGGTTGCCCTCCAATTGAGCTCACGAGGTTCTTCATCTTCTTTCATTGCAAACTCATCGGCTTCATCTTGCACCACTTCATAGTTGGGGCCTTGAATGCTTGCGCTTCCCCGGTAGAGGGAAACCACTTGGCGCCAAGCATCTTTGGCCAAGGAGTAGGGCCGGAGATGAGGAAGGTCTTCGAGTGGGATAGCTTCTTGAATGATGAAGAGAGCATTCTCATTGAATTGATTATCCACGGCTTCTCTAGGAGTGAAGTTGCTTCAGTCATGCGGATAGAAACCTTCTTCAATGATTCTCCAAAGGTTAGTGTTCACATGATTTAAATGAGGCTTAAAACGATTGACCCAAGAATCAAATTCTACATTCTTCTCAATCTTAGGGGCCGGGCCGGCATGATTCAAATGAGTGGAAGGGAGAGGTCCACCATAGACAAGTGGAGGTTCCACATGGGCAAAGATGCCGGTGCCACTTTTACCACTAGAAGGAAGGGCTTTCTCGCTAGTAGCCCCCCCCCTTGTCGGAGGTAGCATCCGTCACCTTGTTGGCGGGATCACCCACTTTCAACGGTGCGGTGGAAAGTTTAAGCCCTTCTAAGAATTCATTAAACATGCCTTTGACTTCGGTCGTCATGGAGGTTTTCAATGTGTCCAATGCCATATTGAAATCCCCACGAGAGACCGTGGTTCCCCCTTCTCCCGTAGAAGATACCGGATTTGCACCGGAGTGCTCCTCCTCAGCTTCTACGACGTCAACCATACTCTTCGGACGGTAAAGTCCTTAATAAAGAGACGAGGCTCTGATACCAATTGAAAGGATCGATATAGTTGACTAGAGGGGGGTGAATAGGCAACTAACAATTTTTAGCTTTTCTTTAACCATTTAAACTTTGCATCAAAGTAGGTTGTCTAGATATGCAACTAAGTGAGCAACCTATATGATGCAACAATGATAAGTACACAAGCAAGCAAGATATATATCACAAATAAGCTTGCACAAGTAAAGGCACGAGATAACCAAGAGTGGGGCCGGTGGAGACGAGGATGTGTTACCGAAGCTCCTTCCCTTTGAAGGGAAGTACGTCTCCGTTGGAGCGGTGTGGAGGCACAATGCTCCCCAAGATGCCACTAGGGCCACCGTATTCTCCTCACGCCCTCACACAATGCGAGATGCCGTGATTCCACTATTGGTGCCCTTGGAGGCGGCGACCGAACCTTTACAAACAAGGTTGGGGCAATCTCCACAACTTTATTGGAGGCTCCCAACGACACCACGAAGCTTCACCACAATGGACTATGGCTCCGCGGTGACCTCAACCGTCTAGGGTGCTCAAACACCCAAGAGTAACAAGATCTGCAAGGGATTAGTGGGGGGAATCAAATTTCTCTTGGTGGAAGTGTAGATCAGGGCCTTCTCAACCACTCCCGAGCAAATAAACAAGTTTGATTAGCTAGGGAATGAGATCGGGGGAAAATGGAGCTTGGAGAAACAATGGAGCTTAGGGTTGGAAGAGGTGGTCAACTAGAGGGAGAAGATACCCCTTATATAGCTGTGGACAAAATCCAACCGTTATCCACCTAACCAGCCCGCGACATGCGGTACTACCGCCCCTGACCAGCATACTACCGTAAGGCCATGCGGTACTTCCGCCCCTGACCAGCGGTACTACCGCAAGGCCATGCGGAACTACCGTGAGGGACCACGGTACTACCGTAGCAGCAGCAGGAGCTAGGGCACACCTGTAGCACAAGGGATGACGGCGGTACTTCCGCAGGCGCGGTACTACCACTCCCCCTTGCGGTACTACCGCAAGGCAGGAAACTCCTAGCCTGGGAAGAGCGCGGATGAATAAAAAATACATCTGTGCCTACTTCCGCTTGAAAATAGACGATGCAAAAATACGACACTATACTACCGCTGAGGAGCGGTACTACCGCCTGGCAGCTGAGCCATTCAGCGCGCGGTACTATCGTGCACGGGGTGCGGTACTACCGCAGAGGCGCGGATGTAAAAAATTACATCCGCCCCTACTACCGCGATGAAGCGGCACTTGGCCTGGGGGCCATGGTACTACGACTCCAGAGGAGCGGTACTACCATGGGATCCTGCGGTACTACCGCGCCGAAGTACGGTTCTACCGCAGGTGCCTGCGGTACTACCGCTCCAGGGAGCAGTACTACCGCAAGCCCATCACTAGCAACCAGGACAAAGCAAAGAGGATAAACAGAGGATGCTCCAATGCGAATGGGAAAGGAGGAGACAAGGAAGAAAATGTGTACGTGATGATTCCACCCGAACCTTTCCGACGCGGACCCCCTCTTAATAGTACAGCTTTCCTACGACTCAAATCAACCAAAAAGGAACGTAGAAAACGCCATCTTCAATAGTCTTCGAGGGGCACCAAACCGTCTTGTGCCTAGCGATGAAACGTCTGGGAAACTCAAGGCACACGATTAGTACACAAAAGCATTGTCATCAATCACCAAAACACCTTAGGGATAAATGTGCCCTTACACCCGTGCAACAACCACACAAGTTGCCCGTACACATAACACATTTACTAGTAATAAATTCTAATGGACAAATGCCAGTATGCCACACAAGTTCATCTCCAATTCATGTGATAAATTTGTGCACGACTAGTCTACATACACTACTAGGAAAAGGGCTATAGATAGGATTGATACTAATGGCGCACCAGGGAAGTAGTGCGCCACTACTATATACTAATGGCGCACCTATTGGTGATGCGCCATTAGTGTGGAAGACACTAATGGCGCACCAGAAACAGGGTGCGCCACTAGTATTATTTTTTCCCATTTTTCTATACGTACTAATGGCGCATCAGGTCGACAATGCGCCATTACTAGTTCTAACTAGTAATGGCGCACCAGGCAGAGAGTGTGCCATTACTGTAATTTTTTCTTATTCTTTTTTTTGCAAAACTACTAATGGCGCACCGTTTCACAGTGCACCATTACTAGTTTAAACTAGTAATGGCGCACTATTACACGGTGTGCCATTAGTATATATATTTATATTTTTTACTTTTTTGCCAAACTTCTAATGGCGCACCACCTGCAGGTGCGCCATTAGTAACCAGGGTTACTAATGGCGCATTTCCTTGTGGTGCGCCATTAGTAACCTGGGACCCCAACAAGATATTTTGGACAGCCCCACACCTACCCACTCACTTTCCCCACTTCATTCCCTCCACCTCCTTCTCCAAGCTTTCGGCTGCCTCCTCCTCCTCACCTCATTTCCACCATAGATTCATCAAAATTAAGTGGTGAAATTACCTTTTTTTTGATAGGTAAGTAAGGGGAAAGCTATCTTCATGATGTAGATCTACTTTTTTTCTACCTAGCTTGCTCCAACAACGTGCACATGCACTTTTTGTGGCCTAGCTAGATCTATGTATGTTTGTGGTGTTGCATGTGTTTGTGGTGTTGCATATATGTTTGTGTTTGAAGGTACCGGTATTTGAAATGCGATAGTTGCCAATATTTTGCCGGAATGTTTTGATTCATTTCCGTTTCGGCGAGAATTTTGGCACTATGCATTCTTTTTGGTCCTATTTTTAGGGAAGGTCATGCCAAATTTTTTCTTGGTTCTAAAATATCGTTTTGCTCTACCCCGCAGGCGACCATGGTCCGCACGATGACTGAAGGCATCGTGAATAGGTTTTTGAGCTCCGCGAAGGCCGAGATGCTTCAAAAGAACGAGACGGAGATAAGATGTCCGTGTCGAAGATGCAAGCTGAAGAGCCTTATTGCAGACCCGGATTCCGGGCAGGTGCGGGACCACCTGCTGTTGCGTGGTTTCATGGATGGCTATCGGTGGAAGGTGATGAAGATGACTATGAAGTCGTCCATGGCCGGGGCCGGGCAAGAAATGAGGAAGGGCAACAAGAAAAGTACCACCGCGGCGAGGGCAGGTGAGAAGACGAAGAATCTCCAGGACATGATCACGACGGTGATGCTGTACACAGTCATCATGTAGAAGATGTCGTACATGATGATGAGGAAGATCAAGAAGAAGGCATGATCATGAAGATGAAGATGCCGGAGCAGACGACGATGGAGGCTGGGTGCAGGACCCTCATATTCAAGAGCTGCTTCTCAAGCAGACGGATAACGCAAGAGCTGCCGCCCGAGAGAAAGCCAAGCTGGATCAACTGGAGATAGACGCGGTTACTCCATTGTATGAAGGATGCAGGCCCAAGGATACCCGCCTGAAAGTAACGCTCATGGCTCTGGAGATGAAGGTAAAACACAAAATGACCGACGCATGCTTCAACGAGAACATGTCATTCTGGCACGAACGTCTTCCCAAGGGGAACAAGTGCCCGACCAGTTTTGAGGAGGCAAAGAAAATCGTGTGTCCTCTGGATTTACCGCACGTGAAATACCATGTGTGCATGAACAATTGTATCATTTATCGGGACGAGCACGCGGAGTCTACCATATGTCCGGTGTGCGGCGTCACTCGATACAAGAAGAGGAAGAAAGCTCCTCGAAAATCGGTGTGGTACTTTCCAATCACTCCTCGTCTGCAGCGGTATTTCGCGGACCCTAAGGTAGCAAAGCTCCTGCGTTGGCACGCGGATAGGGAGGAGAAGAAGCGGGAAGATGACGGAAATGATTCGGAGATAGATAAAAAAGACAAGATGCTGAGTCACCCTAAGGATGCGAGCCAGTGGCAAGCGTTGAACTTCGAATACCCAGAATTTGGGAAGGATCCAAGGAACATCATGCTGGGCGCGAGCACCGATGGAGTCAATCTGTTTGGCAGCCAGAGAAGCACACACAGCACCTGGCCTGTGTTTGTGTGGATGTACAACCTTCCCCCCTGGTTGTGCATGAAGAGGAAGTACATTCACATGAGTATGCTAATTGAAGGGCTGAAACAACCAAGGAACGACATCAATCTATATCTGGGGCTGCTGAAGGAGGAGCTAGACAAGCTGTGGAAAACGCCAGCCAATACGTGGGACGCCGCAGAGAAAGAATATTTCCCTATGAGAGCCGCACTGCTCACGACGGTGCATGACTATCTCGGTTACGGATATCTTGCGGGGCAGGTAGTCCACGGATTTTCTGGATGCGTAAGGTGCATGGATGACACGACGTATTGCCAGCTAGATAGAGATCCCAGGTCTTCGAAAACCGTGTTCATGGGACATCGAAGGTGGCTTCGCGACGATGACCCGTGGAGGAAACGCAAGGATCTGTTCGATGGTGAAACCGAACCCCGAAAACGCCCGTGTACGAGGAGCGGCGAGGAAATAGACGAGCTGTTGAAAAATTGGAAAGACTGCCCACTGCCGGGAAAGAAGCAAAAGGCGCCAGAGCCAGGAAAGAAGCGAAAGGCGCCAGAGCCGCTGCTGAAGGTATGGAAAATGAGGTCTGTTTTCTGGGACTTGCCGTACTGGAAGATCCACCGTGTGCCTCACAGCCTTGATGTCATGCATATCACGAAGAACGTGTGCGAGAGTCTGCTTGGTACCCTGCTCAACATGCCAGAGAGGACCAAAGATGGGCCGAAAGCAAGGGCAGACTTGAAATCAATGGGCATCAGGCAGGAGCTTCACGCTAATGATGATGATGATGATGATGATGATGAGTCGAAGCAGGACACAGAAAGTTGTCGCAAAGGCAAAAAGGCCAAGAAGACAGGAAATGACAACCCTCCTGCGTGCTTCACTCTAAGTCAGGAGGAGATCGAGCAGTTTTTCACCTGCCTCCTAGGAGTAAAACTTCCTTACGGTTACGCGGGGAAGATAAGCAGATACCTAGACCCAGCGAAGCAGAAGTTCAGCGGGATGAAGTCTCACGACTGTCACGTGCTGATGACGCAGATACTTCCAGTTGCAATCCATGGGATCATGGACGCGCACGCCCGTGAAATGCTATTTGGCCTATGCAACTTTTTCGACGTCATCTCTCGAAAGTCGATTGGCGTGAGGCAACTCAGAAGGCTACAGGAAGAGATCGTGGTGATACTATGCGAGCTTGAGATGTACTTCCCGCCTGCATTCTTCGACGTTATGGTGCATCTGCTGGTCCATATCGTGGAGGATATCATCCAACTCGGGCCGACGTTCCTGCACAGCATGATGCCGTTCGAAAGGATGAATGGTGTCATCAAAGGATACGTTCGCAACATGTCACGTCCAGAGGGAAGTATAGCCAGGGGCTTTCTGACGGAAGAGTGCATCTCCTACTGCACGAATTATCTAGGCATCGAGAACCCCGTTGGTCTGCCCGTCAACAGGCACCTCGGCAGGCTCGCTGGATGGGGTCACCGTGAGGGTCGCCGCAAAATGCATGTCGACTTCGAGGGTCGACTCGCCGACTTTGAGCAAACCTAGTCGCGCTACAACACATAGACGTAGTCGATCCTTGGGTGGTAGAGCACAAAACCTTTATTGAGAAGACGTACAATGACCGAGGCCAACAGAGGACGGACGGAGATATACTCAAAGAGCACAACTCATGTTTCACGCGTTGGTTCAAGCAGAAGCTTCTGTCGTACCCTTTACATGAGGATTCTTCCGCGGAAGAACAACTCATATTCGCCTTGTCACAGGGCGCCGAGCACAACCTGATGACCTATGAGGCGTACGATATCAACGGCTACACATTCTACACTGAGGACAAGGACATGAAGAGCGATGATTACCAGAACTCCGGGGTAACGATGGAATCCTACACCGGCAACGACAAGGACAGATACTACGGAAGGATCGAGGAGATCTGGGAGCTGAGCTACGCTGGAGAGAAGGTCCCGATGTTCCTTGTCAGATGGGCCAAGAGCGTCCTAAAAGAAGACCAGTATTTCACCACCATGGTTATACCCGAAGCCAAATCCAAGACCGCGGGCGCAAATGTCACCGCGAAAAATGAGCCATGGGTATTGGCTTCCCAAGTGGACCAATGCTTCTTCATTACCGACCCGTCAAAGCCCAGTCGTGTTGTCGTGAGGAGAGGCAAAAGGAAGATCATCGGAATGGATGGAGTAGCCAATGAGCAAGACTTCGACAAGTACGGCGACCCGAAGATCAAACATGATGACGACGATGAAGTAGCAGCACACACCACAAGAAGAAGCAGGACCACCCTACCTAAAGGACGTCCGTTCCACAGAAGAACTCCATTTGCGAAAAAGAAGGGCAAGAATATTGTGAACAGATAGCTAGCTAAGATCGATTGTATTTAAATCATAGTCTTCATTTCTCGATTGTATTTCATGGGCACTTTTTGATATCATGAATATTTTTAAATTTCATGGGCACTTTTTGAATTCATGAGGACACTTGATCTCGATCCCCCTCCATCTCGATCTTGATTCCCCCTCCATCTTGATCTCGATCCCACCCGTACCCTCCCCCGCTAGCTAGCTCCACCGCCGCCGACGACCCACCGCAACCCTCCCCCGCTCCACCGCCGCCGACGAGCACCCGCCCCCCCGCACCCCTGGGGGGGGGGTTATTACTGTTTTTATAAATAAATATTACTGTTATGGTTTAAACAAGTTTGAACATATTTAAACACAAATAAATATCAAATAGGATTTAAAATGCATAAAAAAATATTGGGGAGCCTAGGAATCGAACCCAGGACCTCCTGGTGTGTGTGCTGCGTATTGACCAGTCGGGCTAGTGGGCGGGGTCTGTTGTAGATAGGGTTAGGTTGTATATAACCTGACAAGTCGGGCTAGATTAAATTACTTATGGCGCACCCCTCGCTGGTGCGCCATTGCTATGGATGTACTTATGGCGCACCCCTGGGTGGTGCGCCATTGCTAAGCCTCCCCCCACACTAAAATCCCCAATCTCCATTTCTCTCTAATCCCTCCCCTGCCTCGTCTCACCCGCGCCTGACCACTACCGCCCACCACTTCCCCCGTGCTCGCCGTCCCCGGCCGTGCTCGCTTCCCCCGCCGCACCCGACCACCTCCCTCACCGTCCCCCCTCCGCCCGCGCCCGCGCCCTTGCCGTCCCCCTCCCCCCGCGGCCCCACCTGCGTCAACCTCCCTCCCGAGCGCGACAGCTAGGGTTCCTAGCCGCCGCCATCGTTGTCGGCCTGCCGCCGCAGCGTGCCCAGCCGGCCGAACCCTCCGCTGCCACGCCTCCGGTACAGGACCCCAGCAGCGCCTCCCCCCATCAAGCAGCCGCTCCAACCAGCGGCGCCCCCCTCCCTGGAGTAGGCGCTCCTGCCCAGCAACGCTGCTGCCCGGAGCTATGCCGGCGACCAGTCCGTAGGCAGGTAGCCACCACTCCTTCGTCCTTCCTCCCTCTTCCCTCACCCCCTCCCTCCTTCCTCTTGCATCCTTTGTTCAAATTTTTGCTTGCTGCATGATTTTTCCAGAGCATGCTCAAGTTTACATGTGAAAGGATTGTGCTTGATAGGTGTTTGTGATAATGCCTCTAAGGGAGGGGGGCATCGCATTGTTCAATTTTTTGCTTGCTGCGTGATTTTTTCCTAGCCGTGTTGTCACCGAAAAATGCAATAAATTCTCATGGTTCGAAACCTTTGATACTTGGCTTCTCCAAATGAGAAATTTATGCATGTAATAATTGGTTTACCTTAGTTTGCAGAAATATGAAATTAAGCCTTACTTAGTAACAATGTTTCAAGAAGATCAATTTGGAAGCTCTGCTTCACAGGATGCCTTCAGACACTTGCACATATCTTTCTAACTCATGCATTATTTCATCTATTAGACACTTCAAAGTGATGGCTATTTCCTTTACCTTAGAGGAAAAACAAAATAATATATTCTACTTTGCCTAGAGGAAATATAATTTCATGGACTACTTGTTATATCAAATTTTTAGCTAAGTTTTGTCTCCCTGCGAAAATTGGGCAAATTCCTTCTCAAAATCACATGTTTTAACTAGGAAGAACCTGAGACACTATGGCATCAACACTTGTAAGAAAAGAAATAGCAGGAGAATGAAGATTATATTAAAAAATGGTATTAGTAGTGGTAAACAAGCATATAATCCCTCCCAGGTAGTAACAATAACTTTATGCAGGAGAGTGAAAGAAGAAGCATAGGCGATCAGGTTCGATCACAGTTGGAGAAAAATTGAGGCGTTTGTTGGCTCCAAGACAGTGATACAGGTATATACATGTGCTCTGCTTACTTGATCATACAGAAGATTTTCATATAAGAGTTATGTTTCAAGTTGCTAAACATTTTCATATAAGTTTGCTTCCAAGGAGTTGTTCTCTGTCTGGTCCAATTCTGAAGAAATAAAAAGTGAATAGTTTGTTTGTTCCCTGTGTGGTCACTCTATTTTTTGAGTACTGACATTAGTTATGTTTGTTAGCAGCAAGATATTTAAATGAAGCTTGTTCTTTTTCAACTGTTCAACTGATGCCATGAAACTGAATATAGTAGTTGAAAACCCTGTTTTTCTTCCTGATCGTGAAAATTTAAAGTCCTGTTTGTGTTTTGGTTTTGTTCGTTGACAATTATCTTTAGTTTTTCATTTCATGGGTGCTGTAAAATGTGCAGGTGGTGAGTTGAGGCTCAGCATACAACTTGTTTGGATTAACCAAGAGGACGAGGTATGTTGCTTGCCCAAGCTAAGTGACACATACGCGCCAAGTTTTCTGTTATATAATTACCTGTTAGTGCTTAGTTAAACTGCATGATACGGCCATAGCAGATGGATGGTACTAGGTGTTGTTTTGTTTCTTGCCAATGTATTCAGAGAGCAGATGTGCCACTGCAGATTTCTTTTCTTGAAGGTAGCTCACATAAGTTGAGCTACAAGTGAACAACTTGCTGCTATTAGATATGGAATGGAAGCCCACATAAGTTCAGCTGATTTTTGTCCATATGAAAGCAGAGGACCATATGGTCTGTGGCCTTTTCATCCATATGAAAGTAGAGGCACATTGTGGTGCTAGTTTGCTGGGTTTTGTCTCCGACCATCGTGTCGTGATGAATTTACAGGTACCCCGAGAGGCCCTTGAGTTTGCCGGAATGTCGATTAACTTCCGTTCTGGCAAATTCGGGTACTCCATATGTCCTATTTTCAGCAAAGGCCATGCTGAAATTTTCCGTGAATTTTAGCATGACTTTGCTAAAAATAGGACATATGGGGTACTTGCGATAATGCATGGGCCGGGGTATCTTAGTACTTAATTAAGTAGGATCAACTGCCCCTTTATTCTTCCTACATTAAACCATAGGTGGCAATAGAGCCAAGTGATTAGGCCCAACTTAGAATTATCCTTAGCATCGATAAACCCTAGATGATAAACCCAACATAGGTGGCAATAGAGCCAAGTGATTAGTGCCTAGTGATTAGGCCCAACCTAGGGTGCCTCGGCATCGATAAACCCTAAATGATGAAAACTTAACTTGGCTGCCCCGGATGCCTCGGTGTCGATGAGAACCTAAATGATGTACGCTTAGGCTTTTAGGGTGCCTCGGCGTCGACAAACCCTAAATGATGAAAGCTTAGGCTTTTAGGGTGCCTCGGTGTCGACAAACCCTAAATGATGAGACCATGAAAGCTTAGGCTTTTAGGGTGCCTCGGTGCGAAATATTATCAGCCCCAACACGCTCAAGAAGGCAGTCTGTGAGAAGAACTCGGTCCCATTACAGGAGATCAAGAAGAAGGGACGGAAAAGAAAGACTAACAAGGGCGACGGTGCGAGCCAGCCGGCACCAAGTTCGATCCGTGCTCAGGACGGGCCACCTTCACCTAAGGATATCTCGAGGAGGGTGCATGTGACGGGTAGGGCGATGCTACCGCCAAATATGCTGAATGCTGCAACCGGTGCTATGCGGAGTCTACACGACAGTGTTCTTTCTTTGGAGAAGCGGCGTCTCAGAGAGAAGGATGTGGCATACCCGGTTTTCGTGGCCAAGGTGCCAGAGGCCAAGGGCTTTGTGGATGGCTACATCGGGGGTACGATCGTCCTGTGGTTTGATGACATCTTTGCTATGTTTAACCTTCATCCGCAGCACTACACCTTCGTTCGGCTGTTTTTGCTGAGTATGGAGATGTGGATCATTAGAGACAAGACCCCGGACATCGTGATAGTCGACCCCTTCTACATGTGTGCCAAGCACTTGAGCAGCGCTGGGGACCGCCAAGTTGCGAGTCCACACCTCGAAGGCGTCATTCTGGCAAACCCAGATAAGGATAACTTCCTTGTGGCTTACTTTCCCGAGTAAGTCATCCCTTAACCGCCCCGTAACATATGATTTCTTAGATTTCGATCATTCTTTTTTTTCGAACATTCCGTGTTCTGTGCAGTGACACACATTGCACACTCATCCTCTTAAGCCCAAAATATTCCATGGCCACGTATTTAGACCCGAACCGTAACTCCAAGATAGACCACACAAATGTCAAGAAAGTTCTTGATGATGTTCTCCCCGCCTACGCCAAATCTGGAGGCACCTTCACCAGGGCAGTTCGTAAGTACGGCAAGCACATGTTCTCACACAATAAAAAGTTCTGCTGCGTCAAGCAGCCGCCTGGCGGTCAGAAGGATGCCTACTACGCCCTCCATCACATGCGGGCGATCGTAAGGGACCATCATCAACATCTGCTACCAGATAATCTCAAAGATTGGGCCGCGAGCTTGTCGGCAGTCCAGGACGCGGACCTCAGACAAGAATTCTTTCACATCCAGTCGGAGTTTGCGGACATCATCCATCAAGATGTCCTTCATACCTCGGGGCAGTTCTTCCTCAGATATCAACCGTCCAACAGTGAGATAGATGAAATGCTACAAATGCAGGGTGACAACGACCGCGATTTCATGACCATCACGACAGACGGCGGCTTCATCCACGTTCCTGTCCGATGAGTCGAGTCGAAAGTAGTGATGTGTAGTTCTGAAACATTGATTGGCTCATGTTGTAATTATACTTTAATGAATTCGTATGTATCTTTGGTTTGGACAGTCGTTCAACTTAGATGTAATCGATGCTATTTATTAGTAGGACCATGAATCGTGCTATTAATGTCTTGCTTTTCTCTTCCGATCCTTTTGTCGCATACTTACATATTGCTTATGTATTGTCTGTTGTTTGGCTTGTGCATAGAGATGCCGTCGTATGTCGTGTACAAGAGTAAGGTTCCCGGAGTCTACGACGACCGGGAGGAGTGTCGGAGACAGGTTCACCATTTCAGCGGTAATAGTTACAAAGGGTACACCACTAGGGCGGAGGCCGAATCTAGATAAGCCCGCTATCTAGCGGGAGAGAGGAGGGAGCGTTGGAGGAACCGGATGAAGACCAGTTTGATCACGATGATTCTCATCGTGATGACCACAGCTCTCTTCTATGTGATGGTAGTTTAGATGATCGATATCGACTTGTAATGTGAAGACAAACTCGATACTCGCGGTCTTGAGACTTGTAATGTTTTATCTTTGTTCGGTCTTTTGAATTCGGAGACTAATATGATGAATTGTATTCGGAGACTAATCTTCTATTGTATTCGATGAATCTGATGTTGCTGTGTGCTGCTGTCTATATTCTGTCTAATAATATATTTTATATTATGTCTAATAATATATTTTGTAACCTGCGCAAAAATCAGAAAAGGAAAAAAAAACCAAATATTCATACTAATGGCGCATCACCACCAGGTGCGCCATTAGTATGCCAAAGGATACTAATGGCACATCAATAGAGAATGCGCCATTAGTACGACAAAGCCATGCTTACGTATGGCCCCCGGGAGGCACACCAATGGCGCATGCTGTTACATACTAATGGCGCACTAGTTGGTGCGCCATTAGTATACCAGATACTAATGGCGCACCTGTGGTGCACCATTAGTAAGATATACTAGTGGCGTGCTACTAATGGCGCACTGGTAATGCGCCATTAGTAGGCAAAACCAGTGCGCCATTAGTAGGCCTTTTCCTAGTAGTGATATATTCACAGCGCTATCGTTCACAATTACCGTACTCCACTTACACGTTATAGATGGGCTACATGTCCTCCTCTAGGTTCCAGTCCCAGGTGTTCTTCATGGATGACACGATCCATAGCGGTCGGCAACAAGAATCATTGTCGCAGCTTTCTAGTCCGGTTCCACACGATGGAGACTCATCCAAGCTGAAGCGGCATAAATCGGGGTAGCGTGTCCCAGCATGTCGTTCATCCGGCAGTGCACACTGAAGACACAACCATGCTTCATGAACAGCAGGCCTTCCGTGTCATGCACGGAAGGTGGCATCCGCTTCACAATGGGGTAGCTGTCCCCGATGAAAAGCTAGTACTCTCCAAGAGTGTTCCTCGGCACCCATGTAGCATCACGGGGGTCGAACTCGGCGCCGTTCATCTGGTACATGCGGCATCCCAGATCTGGACACATGGTTACGTATAGAGTCAAGGTCCATGCATAATAATGTTGCGCTCAAATATGGCGGTCAGTAATACTGTGTAGCAAATAGTACTACTCCGGTATAGAGGAAGTAAAATAACTGGCTTATTATATATAGCCACTCTTGGCTACATGGGTGAGATAGTAAGACATGGAAAAACAAAAATGGTGGCAGCTAGTGGGTTCAAGTCTTCACACTAGTAGAAAAGGGGGCAACGGTCCAGGCCGGGTCAGCCCATTAGTCCTGGTTCAGTCCAGAACCGGGACCAATGGGGGCATTGGACCCGGTTCATGAGCCCAGGGGGGCGGCCGGGCCACGTGGGCCATTGGTCCTGGTTCGTCTGGACCTTTTGGCCCTGGTTGGTGGGACGAACCAGGACCAATGGGCCTCGCTCCTGGCCCACCACCATTGGTCCCGGTTGGTGGCTTGAACCGGGACCAAAGGGTCCCCTTTAGTCCCGGTTCATGCCACCAACCGGGACCAATGAGGTGACTATATATACCCCCTCGTGTAAGAGCAGAGCACACTGCTCTGTTTTTTTCTGGCCGAGGGGGAGCGGGCTTGGTGGTGCTCTAGCTAACCTCCTATGCACACAAGGTGTTCGATGGAATGTCCGAGCCACACTACTTAAGCTTTCTCCTCTCCAAGCTCAACCTCCAAGCTCCATTTTCCTTAATATTTGTCTAGGTTTAGCGGTCCGTCACGCCCCGTCCCCGTCTTCACCGCCGTCGATCACCCGCGCCGAGGTCATCGCCGGCACCACAGCAGTGAGCCTTTTGTTCTTATCTTCTTTCTGTAAGGAAAAATATTCTTACTTGTATGTTTACATAGATACTTGTATTATTTTCTTACTTTTATTATTGGATCTTATATAGTGCGATGGTTTTGTTATCCGCCCCCATTGGCCCTCGTCCTGTCTATGATTCGGATGTGGTATATATATTATCTTTATAACTATTGGTTCATTTATTGTTTATGAAAATTATGCCGATCAACGTGACATAGATTTTATTTATGTAGGATGTATGTGAATCGGAAATTCCAACCGACCCTATTGTCGAGAGGTTAAATTTAGTTGAAGAAGAAAACAATTTGTTGAAGGAAAAAATAAAAAAAATTGAGGAGGAGAAGATGATATTGGAGTTGCATGTTGCGGATGTCGTCGATGATCACAAGATCAAGATGGATGCAATGCGCTTGAAGATTAGAAAGATTAGAAAATATGCCATTCATACAAGGCTTGGTATCATTATGCCGTTGGATCAATTGTTACCTTGGTTGCGATTATGATCACATTTGTTTTCGCATTGAAATGTTTTACATAGTTTCAATGTATGGTTTAATTAATTAGATGCTCTGGAGAGCTATATGTTGTTAGATGAGAACTATGTATGTACTTTGGTTTTAATGTGATGATGAACTTCTATTAATTTGGACACTTAATTATATATAATGCACGCAGATGAACCGGCATTGGATGTACGGTGACAGACACACCTCCGAGTACATTAAGGGCATGCATGAGTTTCTCAATGCGGCTGAGGCAAACAAGCAGAATGGTTTTATGTGTTGTCCATGCACTGAATGTGGGAATACGAGGTCTTACTCTAACCGGAAAATCCTTCACTCCCACCTGCTTTACAAGGGTTTCATGCCACACTATAATGTTTGGACGAGGCATGGAGAAATAGGGGTTATGATGGAAGATGGCGGAGAATAAGAGTACGATGACAACTATGTGCCCGCTGAATACGGTGATGCTGCAACGGGTGGAGCTGGTGAAGATCAAGAGGAACCAGACTATGTGCCCAATGATGCTGCAACGGGTGAAGCTACTGAAGATCAAGAGGAACCAGACGATGTTCCCGATGATGATGATCTCCGCCGGGTCATTGTCGATGCAAGGACGCAATGCGAAAGTCAAAAGGAGAAGCTGAAGTTCGATCGCATGTTAGAGGATCACAAAAAAGGGTTGTACCCCAATTGCGAAGATGGCAACACAAAGCTCGGTACCGTACTGGAATTGCTGCAGTGGAAAGCAGAGAATGTTGTGGCTGACAAAGGATTTGAGAAGCTACTGAAAATATTGAAGAAGAAGCTTCCAAAGGACAACGAATTGCCCGACAGTACATATGCAGCAAAGAAGGTCGTATGCCCTCTAGGATTGGAGGTGGAGAAGATACATGCATGCCCTAATGACTGCATCCTCTGCCGCGGTGCATACAAGGATCTGAATGCATGCCTGGTATGCGGTGCATTGCGGTATAAGATCAGACGAGATGACCATGGTGATGATGATGGTGAGCCCCCCAGGAAGAGGGTTCCTGCGAAGGTGATGTGGTATGCTCCTATAATACCACGGTTGAAATGTCTGTTCAGAAACGAAGAGCATGCCAAGTTGATGCAATGGCACACTGAGGACCGGAAGAAAGACGGGAAGTTGAGAGCACCCGCTGACGGGTCGCAGTGGAGAAAAATCGAGAAAGCACTGGGATGAGTTTGCAAAGGACCCAAGGAATGTATGGTTTGCTTTAAGCGTGGATGGCATTAATCCTTTCGTGGAGCAGAGCAGCAATCACTGCACCTAGCCCGTGACTCTATGTATGTATAACCTTCCTCCTTGGATGTGCATGAAGTGGAAGTTCATTATGATGCCAGTTCTCATCCAAGGCCCTAAGCAACCCGGCAATGACATTGATGTGTACCTAAGGCCATTAGTTGAAGAACTTTTACACCTGTGGAATGGAAACGATGTACATACGTGGGATGAGCACAGACAGGAGGAATTTAACCTAAAGGCGTTGTTGTTCGTGACCATCAATGAGTGGCCCACTCTCACTAACCTTTCAGGACAGACAAACAAAGGATACCACGCATGCACGCACTGTTTAGATGACACTGAAAGTATATACCTGGACAAATGCAGGAAGAATGTGTACCTAGGCCATCGTCGATTTCTTCCGACCAACCATCAATGTCGAAAGAAAGGCAACCATTTCAAAGGCGAGTCAGATCACCGGAAGAAGCCCGCCATGCGTACCGGTGATCACATACTTGCTATGGTCAATGATTTACACGTAATCTTTGTAAAGGGTCCCGGCGGACTAGCTGTTCCGAATGACGCTGAGGGACACGCACCCATGTGGAAGAAGAAATCTATATTTTGGGACCTACCCTACTGGAAAGACCTAGAGGTCCGCTCTTCAATCGATGTGATGCACGTGACGAAGAACCTTTGCGTGAACCTGCTAGGCTTCTTGGGCGTGTATGGGAAGACAAAAGATACACCTGAGGCACGTGAGGACCTGCAATGTTTGCACGAAAAAGACGGCATGCCTCTCAAGCAGTATAAAGGTCCTGCCAGCTACGCTCTTATGAAAGAAGAGAAAGAAATCTTCTTTGAATGCCTGCTCAGTATGAAGGTCATGACTGGCTTCTCGTTGAATATAAAGGGAATAATAAATATGCCAGAGAAAAAGTTTCAGAACCTAAAGTCTCATGACTGCCACGTGATTATGACGCAACTGCTTCCGGTTGCATTGAGGGGGCTTCTACCGGAAAACGTCCGATTAGCCATTGTGAAGCTATGTGCATTCCTCAATGCAATCTCTCAGAAGGTGATCGATCCAGAAATCGTACCAAGGCTAAGGAGTGATGTGGCGCAATGTCTTATCAGTTTCGAGCTGGTGTTCCCACCATCCTTCTTCAATATCATGACACACGTCCTAGTTCATCTAGTCGATGAGATTGTCATCCTGGGGCCCGTATTTCTACACAATATGTTCCCTTTGAGAGGTTCATGGGAGTCCTAAAGAAATATGTCCGTAACCGCGCTAGGCCAGAAGGAAGCATCTCCATGGGCCATCAAACAGAGGATGTTATCGGGTTTTGTGTTGACTTCATTCCTGGCCTTAAGAAGATAGGTCTCCCTAAATCGCGGTATGAGGGGAGACTGACTCGAAAAGGCACTCTTGGAAGTGACTCAATAATATGCAGGGACGGATATTCTTGGTCTCAACCACACTACACAGTTCTACAGAACTCTACCTTGGTGACCCCATATGTCGATGAACACAAGAACAATCTGCGCTCCAAACACTTGGAGCAGTGTGACGACTGGATTACATGTGAACACATCTGGACTTTCAGCAGTTGGTTGGAAACACGTCTCAGAGGTGACAACACTGTTTGTGATGAGCTGTAGTTGTTGTCCAGGGGACCATCTTTGACTGTATTGACTTACAAAGGATACGAGATAAATGGGAATACATTTTACACGATCGCCCAAGATCAAAAGAGCACCAACCAAAACAGCGGTGTCCGCTTTGATGCAGCAATCGAGAGCGGAAAGGACACATATTCTGGTTACATAGTGGACATATGGGAACTTGACTACGGACATGATTTTAAGGTCCCTTTGTTTAATTGCAAATGGGTTAATCTGTCAGGCGGCGGGTACAGGTAGACCCACAGTACGGAATGACAACAGTGGATATGAAAAATCTTGGGTACACCAACGAACCGTTCGTCCTTGCCAATGATGTGGCACAGGTTATCTATGTGAAGGACATGTCTACCAAACCGAGAAAAAGAAAAGATAAGGAAACGAATACATCATACGATGATCCAAAGCGCCACATAGTTCTTTCAGGAAAAAGGGATATCCTAGGAGTGGAGGGAAAGACAGACATGTCTGAAGATTATGAAAAGTTTCATGAAATTCCTCCCTTCAATGTCAAGGATGACCCAAGCATCCTGATAAACGATGAAGATTATCCATGGTTACGGCGCAATAAGCAAATGACACAAGCGAAGAAAAAGTGAAGACTTTCTCCCGCAACTATTATGATGATACCATGCCAACTTTTTAACACACGAGTATGCTATGCCAACTTTTTCAGAGTTCATTTGAAAACTATGAATTTAGGTCGAATTTTCTCTATAGGTGCATCTATATTCATTTTTTTAGTAAAGTTAATCACAAACTTGTGATTCACACAAATTTCAAAGAATTCAATTTTTAACTATTCAAATTTGAAAACTAATGGCACTAACAGAAAGTTTATCATTTTTCTAAAACTAATGGCACTAACAGAAAGTTTATAATTTTGTTGACCTAAAAGCAAAAAGAATTAAAAAATAAAGCAAAAAACAAAAGAAAATAAATAATACAGAAAACAAAACAAAAAAATGGAAAAAAATTAAAAATAGCAACAATAAGTATTTTGTTGTAAGTAGAAACAAAATAAAATAAATAAAGCAACAAAGAAAACTAAAAAACTAAAAATGTGTTTTCAAATTTGAAAACTAATGGCACTAACAGAAAGTTTATAATTTTTCTAAAACTAAAAGCAAAAAGAATAAAAAATAAGCAAAAAACAAAAGAAACATAAATAATGCAGAAAACAAAACAAAAAACTGGAAAAAATAGGCACTTAAAGCAAAAAAACAAAAAAGTGTTTTCAAATTTGAAAACTAATGGCACTAACAGAAAGTTTATAATATTTGTGACCTAAAAGAAAAAAGAAATCACTAAAAAAATATAAATATTTTGTTCTAAGTAGAAATGAAAAAATAAATAGCAAAAAAGAAAAAAATGCCTATAATATTTGTTATGACTAACTAAAATTACCAAATTGAGTATAATGATAAAACACAGTAATATTAAATAGCAGGAAAAAGAATGACTCAAAAATCAATTTTTATAGTAAAGTTATTCATAAACTAGTGATTCACACAAATCTTAAAAATTTCAAATTTAAACTATTCAAATTTTAAAACTAATGGCACTAACAGAAAGTTTATAATTTTTGTGACCTAAAAGAAAAAAATCACTAAAAAACTATAAGTATTTAGTTCTAAGTAGAAATGAAATAATAAATAGTAAAAAAATTCCACCTACTGGGCCACCACGGCCTGAATACGACTAGAAGCCCATCCATGGGCCAGGATTCAGGCGCGCAGAAGGCCCAGCAGGCCCACAGGCATAGCGGTGTGAGATTAGGCCCAAAGGCCTGCAGTTCTGAGGAGTTCCATGGAGATGGCGGGGCAGCGCTTATAAACAGGTGCGGCCGCTCCTCAGCTAGCGAGGTGGGACTAAACATCCCATCGCACCACGGTTTTGGCAGGCACAGGCCTTTGGTCCCGGTTGGTGGCACCAACCGGGACAAAAGGGGGGCATTGGTCCCGGTTTGTGCCACGAACTGGGACCAAAGCCTTTCCTATATAACCAAACACTTGGGAAGTTTCCCCCACCCGCCATTCTTCTCCAACGCCGACAGGCTGCTGCGCTGCTCCTCGACGCCGGCCCCTGCCCTGACATCGCCGTCGCCTCCCCTAGCCGCCCGAGGTCGCCGTCGCCGCCCGTTCGCCGTCGGCCGTGCCCTCGCCTGACGCCGCTCGCCGCCCTGCCGCGATGCGCGTCGCGTGCCCCGGCCCGCCCGTCGTCGTCGCCCTGCCCCACCCGTCGCCGTCCGCCCCGCCCCGCCCGTCGCCGTCGCCCCGCCCCGCCCGTCTTCGTCGCCCCTCCTCGCCCGTCGCCGTCGCCCTGCCCCTCCGTTGGTCCGGCCGGCGCCCCTCCCCTGTTTTTTTTCATATATTATATGCTTGTGTATATTGTGTATATTTCTTCTTTGTGTATATTATGTATATATGTCAGTATATATATTGTGTATATTGCTTCTTTTCAGATTTTTTTCATATATATGTTTGTATTTTGTATTTTGCTTTTTTATAAAAATGTATATATGTTTGTATCTTCTCTGTGTATATATGTTCATATATGCAAAAGTTAGATTTAAATATTTAGAAAAGCATTATCTATATATGTTCGCTAATTTAGTACATTTTAGGTTAGTTTCCTTTCTAGAAAAGTTTTATATATTTAGGAGAGGAAAAAGGAAAATAAGAAGAGGAAAAAGGAGAAGAAGAGGAGAGGAAGAAAAGGAAGAGGAGAAGAAGAGGAGAGGAAGAGAAGGAAGAGGAGAAGAAGAAAAATAGAAAAGAAAAAATAGAATTTTTTTCTATTTTTCTTCTTCTCCTCTATTCCTTTCTTCTTCTCCTATTTTTTTCTTCTTTTTTTTCTTCGATATTCTCCTCTATTCCTTTCTTCTTCTCCTCTTTTTATTTCTTCTTCGTATTCTTATGTTTTATCGGGTCTGTCGTCGTCGATATACCCCTCCTGATAACTTCAACATGAGGGGTTGGGGTTTGATATACCCCCTCCCGATAACTTCAACACGAGGGGGGTCAATATATATACCACCTCCCGATAACTTCAACACGAGGGGGGGTCGATATACCCTAAATAGCAAGTATCGTCGGTGTGAGATACATGTGGCCGTCGGTGTCGGACAGTACATCCACGTCCCACAAGTGACGCGGGCGTCGACCCGCCTCACTTGTGGGACGTGGATGTAGTGTCCGACACCGACGGCCACATGTATCTCACACCCACGATACTTGCTATTTAGGGTTTCCTCTACCGCTCGGCGACCCTCGACGACCCTCGACGACCCTCGTTCCTGATAAAAAAAGAGGAAGAAGAAGAAAAAAAAGAGGAGAAGAAAGAATAAAGGAGTTCTTACTCCTCTATTCTTTCTTCTCCTATTTTTTTCTTCTTCCTCTTCTTTTTTTATCCTTGAAGCGTTGTCGAGGCCACCCCAAACCCTAGAGAAGCAGCGTCGAGGCCACCCCAAACCCTAGAGAAGCAGCGTCGAGGCCACCAATTAATATTAGTTCTACGTTTGCCACTAATATATCCATCTGTCATGTTTGAATAATAATTGCCATGTTGTAAATATTTGTAGAAACTATGGACACCGCCCGAGACGAAGTACAAAAAGAGTTGTTGGGGGACATAATCGCACGACGAAGTGATGCCGTCTGCTCGTTGTTTATCAACGACACCGATGGTCTGGAAGCAGCTGGCTATGATTATGATGGCTTCAGTGACCTAATGCCGGTGCAAGAAGGATACCGTGAGGACGGCTCCGGTGACACAATGCCGGTGCAAGAAGGAGACCGTGATGACGCCTCCGGTGACCGAACCGAGTCCGGCCAGGTATATATATTAGTTAAGCTTCTGCTGACTAGCTAATTGATGCATTCATTGTTTTGGTATGTACACATATTAATTAAGTCTTTGTTCTTTTTTCTAGCCCTCCGGATTGAGCACAACTTCGGTAAAGAGACGAGGCCCAAAGAAAAAGTTGAGCTCGGATGAAAAGTTTGAGATCATAGCAATTGCGCCCGACAGCCAACCAATTGAACCCCTCCGGACAAAGAGCGCATTTGTTGCTCAGTGCGGGGTTTTGGTTAGGGGCAAGATCCCGATCAGCATCCAGCAATGGTTAAAGCCGGCTACAGAAGACACTGAGGTGTCTTATGTCAATGATATGCAGAAAAATGATCTTTGGACTGAGCTAAAGTCAAATTTCACCCTACCGCCAGAGGATGATCCGGAGAAGCCAGTTAAAGAGCAATTAAGCAAGTCTTTTGCTCTTAAGAGGATGGCATAACTATTCAGGAGGTGGAAGAAAGAGCTGAATAAGTTTGTCGAAAATAAAGAGACACCAGAATTCAAGGGCAGATATGAGAAGATCAGAGATCACTGGCCCGCATTTGTGGCCCACAAGACATCGGAAAAGAGTAAGAAGATGTCGGCGACAAACAAGCAAAATGCTGCGAAGAAGAAGCATCACCATCACACGGGGTCAGGTGGTTACCTCGTAGCCCGGCTTAAGTGGGACAAGATTGAGAATGATCTGGTTGATAAAGGGATCGAACCAGAGACAATTAACTGGCCACACCGTTGCCGGACTTGGTTTTTCGGTACTGGCAGAACCTTGGACCTTGTATCAGGGAAGTGCATTTGGACGAACGATCAAATGGACATACCAGTCAAGAAGCTTCAGCATTATATCGAAGCAGCATAGCAAGGGACATTCTTTCCAGACAGAGAGAACGACGAGCTCACAATGGCCCTCAAGAATCTTGATCACCCTGGACGGACACGAGGCACACCAAGCACCATTCCGTGGAAGGTTGGGTTTTCGGACGCAGGCGGCTACAAATGCCACGAGAGGAGGAAGAAAGTGGAGCAGACCCAACTGCAGGCGCTGCACGCTAGGGTATAAGCGATAGAGGAACGAGAAGCAAATCGCAGCAAACGAATTGCCGAAGCTTCCCCCGAATCTACCCCGCCATCTCAGTGGAGAATCAGCGTGGCTTCCACAGAGGTGCTTCAGCCGGAGCATGTCTTGACGGCTCCTGCAAGCTATCCCGTGGATGCTATCAGGGAGTCTCAAAATTGCCACCTTATGACGCAATGGATTAATATGAAGGTCAAGGCGGCTGTTGGCTCTGTTTTTCCTACTGAACCCGGCGCAACTTTTCACTACCGGCCGATTCCAGAAGGATATGCTAGGGTGATGGTGGATGAAATAACGGAGGGATTTGAGGACCTCCAGCTTGACCACCCTACCGGTGAAGGGGAGACTCGGCTGGGTTCTTCTCTTAAGACTCCATGCCTTTGGTGGAAGGAGCTCATCAACCTTCCGAACTGGATGCCTCCGCCTCCTCGTCCGGCGAGTCAGGGCACTCCGCCTCCTCCTCCAGCGAGTGACGATCAGGGCACTCGACCGGCTCCTTCTTCGGCACGTGGCGGCACTCCGCCTCCTTCTCTGCCTGCGCCGGCGCGCCCGAGCAGCCAGCCTCCTCCTTCTCCGCCTTGTCAGCAAGGGCGGAAGAGACTTGCCGTCGCTCCGGCTGCTCTGGCGAATCGTAGTCCTTCTCCTCCGCCTTGTAAGCAAGTAAAGAAGACAACCGCTCCATCTGCTCTGCCGGCGTCTAGCAGTGCAGCCAGAGGCGGGAGGACATACAGATTCGGTCCTTCTTTGAAGACTCCAGAGAAGTTACCATACGAGAGGACCCCGGAGGAGAACGCCGAGCTCGCGCGAGAATAAGTGAGAACTTCTTTGAAGGGGTGAAAGCAAAGAAACATCCACCTCCGGAGGAGAAGGTAGATCCGGTGAAAGCGAAGCGCACTCTGGCTGCCCTGACAAAACCACCCAAGTCTCCGCCGAAAGGAAACTATGAGTGCATTATTGGAAAGGAATTTGCCGAAGCGGAGCGGTCCGGAAGTACTGTCAGTGATCAAAGGCTGAAAGAACGACGAGCTAGGAAACAAATTGCCTAGCTCGGCGAACAAGCGAAGCAATCGTGCCCCCCGCTCAAGGTGCCTAGCGACATCGTCGCTAATGATCCGAGGATGGTGCCCGGTTATAGCAATCTTGGAGATTACCTGCCCGACGATGTACATTATGATTTCTTGGAGGTGCAGATACAAAGATACGAGTACGGGAAGCCTCTCGTTAAAGATGAAAGATCTCTATCAACGATGATGCGAAGATTGCATGATTGGTACTTGAAAATCTATAGAGAGTCTGGGGGGGAGGAGTACTTTGTACGTGAGAGTTAAAAAGGAGCATGACCTCGTTGGAATTGACCTGTTGCCTGTTCCATTTGAGGAGTTCTTTCAGTTTTTCAATCAATTCGCCCTCGATAAAGCAACGGTCACCTGCTACTGTCTGTAAGTAGTACTACTTCTGTCATTAAGTCTCTTTATATAGCTCAGCTCTTTCATTTCATGTATTTATAATTATCCTCACTATATTATGTAGATTGAAGATCGTCGAATTGAAGAAAAGACAAATCGGTGATATTGGGTTCATTAACACAAATATCACAAATGCAACTCAGGTTAAATTTCATGCCGCAGATACTGTGGCCAACTGGCTACGATCGTTGGTAATAAATGAAAGCAAAGATATAATACTCTTTCCTTACAACTTCAAGTGATTGTTACTGTCTTGTGCATATTTGGTTTCCCCTATATATTAGTCAAGGTTATAGTAATGTAATTGATGAGTTATGCATGCGTGTGCAGTTTCCACTATATTCTCCTAGAGATTAAGCTTGAGCAGGGACTAGTAACCGTCTTAGAGTCAAGACGAAAAGATCCCCAGGACTATGCGGACATGACTCAAATGCTGAAGAAGTAAGTTAAATCGATCATTATCCACCATATCAACAACTTTGTTCATTTCCTGATATATCAAGTAATTGTTTTCTTTGTTTGGCAGGGTTTGGAAAAAAATCACCAAAAAAGCTCCGGGACTCCCGAAGAAGCTGCAATTTAGACACCCGAAAGTAAGTACTATAGTAGCATGTTCTGCGCATCTCCTATTGATTCAAGCGCTAGTTTCATCAATACCATTTGGCATTCTTGCTTATTAGTTTGATTGACCTCTATTTCTTGTAAAATGGTTGTGGCAGGAACAAGGGAATGATTTCTGTGGATACTATGTTTGCGAGTCCATCCGCCACACGACCTGTGAGCGGGGCTACTCTGACGAACAATATGAAGTGCGTAAATAACAACATTCACAATTTTATTTTATTACCATCATTTGTGTTGAGTTTCATTCATTCACATATATATGTATTGACCCCCTTCTTCAAATTAGATGTTTCGGAAGTGGGATGAACTCCTAGCACCAGCTCGCATGCGAGCAATTCAAGAGGAATTGGCGGCATTCTTTCTTGACCACGTGATCGCTGAAGACGGAGAATACTATGTGGACCATGAGTCTGTATGTTAGGAGATTATATTTGTAAGAGATAATTATTGTATATATGTAGCCGGTAGTGTCGGATAGATATACGAGAACTTGTTGTTCGACCAATCTCTCGGAGAAGGAGACGTGGTCAATATCACTTCTCTCTGTATGCATATATGTTCATGACAATCTTCTGTTTCCTTTGTTTGCTTACTAGCTAGCTAGCGTGGCTAGTCCTCTCTATACGTATGTATAGTATGTAGCATCGACCAAGCACGGACATAAGAGAGGACACTTCTCTCTATTAATTATAGCTAGCTAACACAATATATGAAACACCTAAATTAACCCCCCCAAACCCCCAACCCCCCCTTTCAAAAAAAAAACAAAAACCCCAGCCACAGAAATGCTGACGCGTGGATGCCTATTGGTCCCAGTTGGTGCCACCAACCGGGACCAAAGGCCCTCCTTCCTGGGCTCCATCTGTCTCGGTTCTGGATTGAACTGGGACTAAAGGGACAGGGCATTAGTACCGACCCTTTAGTCCCGGTTCAGGAACCGGGACAAAAGGCCCTTACGAACCGGGACAATAGGCCCTTTTTCTACTAGTGTCAAGGGCCTAGCTAGCTGTAAGCGTCCTCCAAGGTAAAAAGTACTCCTACTTCTACTACAAAGTATACTACTAGTATAACAATGAAAGAGAAGGCGAGAGGGTTAAAAAATGGAATACCTGGATAGATGGTGACATTCCGATCATGGTAGATTGTGTGACCATGTTGCCCATCAGTGGTACCATGGGTAACGACTGCTAAGATAGTTGATCCCAATATGCCAAAGTCAGCTACAAGGTTCCAGGTTAGACCGAATCGCGGATGCAAATGCACATCCAGGATCAGCGATCTTCTTTTGATCGGGGGATGACTGGTCCCTGCAAAATAATGGAGTACCGTTAGGGATGCAAATGATGGTTTGTGCATTCCGTTTGTAATCTCCCGTACCGTAGGATGGCAACCAGATGAAACAAGTCCCCTGGCTTGTTACCGCGAAGATGCGACCTAGATGGCGCACGGCCTCTTTGAACGTGTAGGGGTACAAATCTGCAGCCGCCAACATGCGCCAGCCTCTGCCGTTACTGCCTCTTGCATTGATGGCAATCCTTATGTCAAACACCACGATGAGATAGTAATCATCGTAGCCGCATCGCTTTGTCGGCGTCCGCAATTTCTATCTTCTTCAATCTCATGTAGGCATCATCATACGTATTCAAGCCCAGCCAGTCCGGAAGGCCGATCCCAATGGTGGAGAAGGGGTCTACCGGAACAGCCGCACTGCTGTGGATGTTGTGCAAAATGATGGTGGCATCCGGCCGGAGGTATGCAAGCCGATCTTTGTTGTCACTGACCCAGACCTATATATAAGACGGTCGGCAACGGAGAAATTATGGGATGGAAATGGAATAACTAAGTACTACATGATCAAACTCCATTACTGACCTGCTCATCGGACAAAATCCGACTACCTCTCAACGTCGGCAACTCTAGCGGAGTCAACATGCAACCATGGCCAGGGAGCAGTGGACTATTCGATGGATTATCCCATAGAAGAACCTTCTCCTCGAGGACGCATGGAAGACCAACAAGCATGGCCTTTTCCCAAGCCTATTTAAGCAGCGTCTTGAAAAAGTTGGTGTAGGAAGCACCGAGTCTTGCGGCTGTGAGGACGTCAAAGTGGCGTGCGATTTCTCCCAGAGGATCGTCATCCAAGGTCTCCCAGCCCCGACGAGGAGGAGAACCGCCTGGCGAATCCATGGGAGCAGCGACGAACTACCTTCTTTTCGGGGGGAGGGGAACTGGCGAGGAGGAGATAAGAGCGTACTAACCGCAGGGCCTCGTCCCTTCCAACTATAGATCGTTCCGCAACGAAGGGGTGAGGCTATTATTTCCTACTAGTACTAGCATTAGGGAACATTATGGGATTGCATTATACTGTAAATAATAGCACTAGTAAGAAAATTTTGGCACTAGGTAGTAGTTTTTGGCGTGGATTAAGAAATTTTGGGTATGTTTTTGCCATTTTTTGTACACGCCAATTAGTGTTAAAAAATGTCTTACATTATGTGACGGAGGAGTATGTACTCATACTGTAGCAGTACTAGTACTACTGTTCTCAACTAGTAGTGCGATGTACTGTACTTCTAGTCTAGTCTAGTATAGTGCACCCATTTTGAACTCTTGAATCTCAGGGCCAAGGAGCTACAGTTGGAAGTGGAGGGTACTACTGTTCTCTAGAACCATCGTTGTACTATCAAAGCAGGGGAAGTACACCTGCGTAGTGGCCTAGTGGGTACTCTCGGTGCTCTATTCAGCCTCTCCTCTCACGTAGTTGGCCTACTCAGCCGCTCCTCTCATGCACACACTAGCAGCCTGTTTATCAGCGACGGTTACTGCGGGGGCAGAACATTTGAGTTATTTCATACAGCGAGACTAGGCTTTTCGCTTCCATTTGTGGAGGTGTAATGGATCTCATCGAACTTTGTTAGTGGTTTCTTCTTTATGAATGTGATGAAGCAAAGCTTTTGCCTCCGTTTAAAAAAACACGTCAAGAGGAATTTCTTTTATAGTAGAGCCGATAATGGAGTGAAGTCCATGCGTGCAACGCCACAAGCTATAGAGTAGTAGTAGAGAACTTTACGTACAGAGCCATATTGCACAGTTCCCAATGCCTCGCCAGGCTTTTCCGGCTCCTCATGCTTAATTGGGAGGCACTAGTTTAAATATGCTACTAGCTGATGAGGAAGCTGCAAGCGAGGTGCAGCTAGGTCAAGAACGCAAGCCACGGGATGCTGGGAAGGAAAACCCGTTCATGTGGCTAGGCTGTCCAGTGCACCCAGATTGTGGGGCCGCACGTCCGTTTGACTTCAAAACTCAAACTACCCGTGTAAAATATTGGCTCGCAGCAAAGTGTAGTAGTACTATTTTTTTTAAAAAGGCTGCTGTGCGTTCAGCCGGGATCGAACCCACAAAACGAGGTGTACACTCCCGCGACCACTAGTAGTACTCGTTGGAGTACAACGCAACCTAGAATCACCTTTTGTCGCTAGTAGTACGTACATTGTTCCTTACAAGAAACCCCTAAGAGCATGGTTAATAGTATAGCCAGCTGCTGGCTGTAAGCCAGTGCCATGTCATCTATAGCCCATCTTATAGCCAACATGTACAATAATAGATCAAAAGAGTGTACTACTTTTTTATTATGTGGCCCACTCCTCATTCTCACAAAGTGCCTAGGAGCACGTGCTAGAGCTGCCTCTTCACGAAGAGCCCTCTTACCTTCTCTCTCCTCTTCTCTTTCCTCCAACTAAGCAGAAATATACTAGTTTATTTCTTATAGCCTGCTGACTCAGCTCTATTGTACTTGCTCGAATAATGCAAGAAACCACTAAAATTGCAAGAACTACTACCACTTGCATATGTGGTAGACTTAAGATAAGACTACCTTATCAACCATTATACATGCTCTTACCAACAAAAATCCTCGAGTGACCTCCGACCTCCAGCCCATCCACCTAGTCATCCTCGGCCATGGGACGCAGCTACCGCCGCTGGCAGAAGGCAAGGTCAAAACCGCCGGCGGTGCAGAGCCCATGTTGCGGCAGCCCGGATGCCAGCTCCGTCCGGTGCTCGCGGCCGCTAGCTAGCCAAGATAGCTCTGTCCAGCTGCTTGTCTGCAACGTTTGCTAGCTGGATTGGCACGGCAGCGCGGTGGCTTGCTCGTGCGCGCCGCGCTAAGGCCAGCCATCTGGCTCGAGCGAAGGCCATCGCGGCGGCTTGCTCGCTCGTGAGTCATGCTCGGGCCAGCCTGCCAACCCGTGCGGAGGCCAGCGTGGCGTCCGGCCCGTCCGGCGGAGTGACGGCCAACTCGCTCATCACCAGCGCCACCGACGAACACGCATCAGTACTGTTTGAAGTAATGTTCAGGAAAAATATTGATTTGAGGGGGAATAACAGGATATAAGGTAAGATGTGGGTCCCTCGTGTCAACGGTCAAACAAAATATGTTGGTTTAAGTTGCCTCATTAGCATGACGTGTGGGCCAACCCTGTTGACGGTGTCCTAAACTAGGGGGTACTCACCACGTCATCTCTCGATGCGTTAGATTGGGCCGAGGACCCCCATGGCCTTATACTCATGGGCCAGTTCGGACAGTTGCCGCATACATGGAAGATTCCACAAGACTTGGTGATCAAGACAAGGACTCCTCCCCATCGGCGTATTCGGCTAGGACTCTTGTTATCCTAGGCCTCGGTGCATCATATAAACCGAGGCCAGGCTAGTCGATATATCATAAACATACAATCATACAATAGGCTAGCTTCTAGGGTTTAGCCTCTCCGATCTCATGGTATATCAACTCTTGTAATACCCATATCATAAAGAATAAATCAAGAAGGACGTAGGGTTTTACCTCCATCAAGAGGGCCCGAACCTGGGTAAAACATCGTGTCCCCTGTCTCCTTTTACCATCCGCCATAGACGCACAGTTCGGGACCCCATTCCTGAGATCCGCCGGTTTTGACACCGACATTGGTGCTTTCATTGAGAGTTTCGCTGTGTGATCGGCAAAAAGATCGATGGCTCGCCTGCAGATCAACTGCGACTTCGGCATCTTCATCACCAGCTCGACTGGTCACCTTGGTTCGACCAAGAACTGCGCCCCGTTTTCGGATCACCATGTTCGGACGAGGGCCTTCATCAAACATCAGCTCCGATCTCTATCAAGATCAGGGAGGAATTATCCATGGAGCTCGAGGGCTCAACGTCAACATTGCCCTCGGGCGGCCGTGCTGTTTTTAGGGACAGCGAACTTGTATTCGCCGGCACCGCGTCGTCGAGCGTCGGTTCGACGATTGCTTCGGTGGAATAGTGCGGAATTACATCTACAACAGCCACGCAAAATTTCATCGAGTTCCGATGGAGGAATCTCCGACAATCTACGATATAACGGAGCCCTGTCAAATCTGGACGGGGATCTGGACCAGTTTAGGGCGTGGTCTCCAGAGCCCAGCTCGGAGGTCCTTTGGAAGATCCAACCGTTCATCAACTGCCATATCTACCACCCCTCCAAATTTCAGCTCGATCCGACGGTTCAAACTCCGGGAACCTTTCGATGAGTGGACCAATTTTCGGATCCGTTTTCTGTGCGAATACGGATCCGACCCGAATTCATGTTTCTTTATGAACGTGATATTGGACAACCTTTTTAGAGGAATTCTCTTCTATAGTATTGTGCGTTGTTTTTAAACACGTGCCCATAAATTTTTAAGCCTCCCCTGAGGTCATCTTCATCATCATGCTGGTGTCAAACCAGTCCGGCAATATTGCTCCAAGGTTGCCGACCTGCGCTAGACACGTCGAGCCGAACTCAACTTCTTCAGATTATCATCTCGGCAAGCTGAACAAGAGTCCGGCATCGCGAAGGATAAATCATCACCAACATCGCCGCCCCATGGATTACACGGAGCGGGCATACCGGCATCGCCGCACGGTCACTTCATCAAGCCGGCATCGACCACGTCACGACCTGCATCGGCAGGGCCGCACTATTGCTTCTTCAAGCTGGTGTCCATCACGCCGACCTACTTCGACTCATTGGCTGACATCAATGCTTCGACATCTCGGCTGGACCGGGGGCTTCGCTATCTCTTCATCAACCTACTTCGGAGACTTCTCCGTCACTAGCCGACCAGCTCTGTCACGTTAGCTCGACCGAGGGCTTTGCCTCGGCGAGCCAACCATTGCCAGCATCGCCATGCCGTCGCTTTATCGCCCATCAAGTAATGGGTGTGCGGATCGAGTCCCAATTTTGGAAATCACCTTTCTTCGGATTGCTACAACAAATAAATCAGGTGCTATTGATCCTGGTATTTTTTGCTTGTTTGGGTTTATTTTTCCCAAGGAACTATTACTCTGGTTTGTCCATCATATGTACACAGGTCTATCAAATGGTGGCCGCATTAACGACGGTCGCATAGTGGTTCGGTCAGTTTCCGTACATAGTCCGGCGAACGCCGCATCCGGAACTCGGACCGACCTGTGAATTCAGGCTTTGTCGTGCCTTTACCGCATCACGCCGACACCCTGCATCGACATTGACTTCAGCGCCAGGCCATATTTCTTTTATTACTCACTTTGCGTAAATTATTTATTATGCAATGATTTTTTTAATTATTATTATCACTATTATCTCTGGTTTGCACTATTTTTTGTGCATAGGAAAATGATCCGAGTTGGGCAGTATCGTCAACTCGGCATACTTACATACCACGTCACCTCGGCTGGACGGGGGGCTTCGTCAACACTTCATTACCCCATGCCAGGGACTTTGGCATTACTCTGCCAGCCCGCATTGACCGTGCTATGTCACCACTTCGGAGTGGCGAGCTCTTTGCTCCGCCACCTTGGGACCGGCTTGGGGGATGGAACCTTGTCCCACATCAAGCTCATGCCGCGTCATCAATACCGAACACATTAACCAGCTAAGTTGCATTCATGCTCAAAGTTTTAATTTTTTAACTTGTGTTCGGTTCAACCAAGCATTATACTTTTTTGGAAAAAAGTTGCTTGTAAAAATTTCCTTGTCCAAACTTTGTTTGTGATGCACAAATTCAAATACCCCGTTTATTTGGGGGCTTCCTTTATGAAGCTTTTCCTCTTGCATATGATTATACTTGTACGGCATCATTCCTTCTTCGTGTATTATGCCACAATATGCACCATATTGACTTAAGCGATTTGCAAGCTGGGTTGCCTGGCCCCTGTGCTTACCCCTACGTTCCCTATTGTTCGGCTAGGGAGTAAAGGGATCACCTCTGCGATTGTCACGGCCGGCCCTCCGAGCTCTGACCTCAGACTGGGTGAAGCCGAAAGCTAGCGCTCTTATTGTTTTCAATCTTGGTTGGCACACAAAGGAACTCATGAGTACAAAAATCTATTGCACAAGTCTCATAGTAATAATGAGCACCAAAGAAAGGTATCGGTGGGGGTAGTATTTTCATCGAAGATGCTTCTTACACTTCGTCTATAATATAGCATAAGTTCCCTGAGCGTGCTTTGTCTGTTACAGTCGTATGGCCTGGTTGCCTGGTTATCGAAAACACTGTCGATATTCTCGACAGGTGGAGTACATAACACATTTCGATCCTTGACCGAATAGAGATAAGCCGACGCTCGGTTAAGATGCGTTTAAAGATCGGGTGAACAAAGATATGATATTAGTACTTCGGTACATACAATCATTATACATAAAATTCTTTGACCCAAGTCACTTGGGGGCTCTTAAATTTATATGAGCCATTTTATAATAAGTCTTATTCTTCTTAGTTGTTGCAAAGTTTTTATTACTACTATTATTCATCACTCCTTTTTTCGACATGAGTGTGTGGTCACTAGCCGGGGAGCCTAATTTCTCTCTCAAAGCCGCTAAAGTTTAGTTTGCTAAACTGGCCTAATGAGAAGTACTCCGCCTTCGGGATAGGAGGTTGAAGCCGTAGGTTGACCCTCTTGATGTCTTGAGATAGAATGTGTCATGTTAAAGCACGACAAAAGCACTCTTTTTTTTCTAAGACCAATTTTCGGATTGGCACCTAATACTTGATCTTGTTCGGACGTCAAGTTTTTAGTGACGTTTTTTGGTTTTCCAAGCTTTTTGGCACTGTTAAACTATTTGTGTGTTTCCAGCACAAGTCTAACAGTGCAATGCCGGACACCTTTATGGATTCGGCAAAAACATTCTCGGATCTCACTATATATGCATTGGTTTCGAATTGTGTCTTCGGTCAATAGTTGGGTTGCCCGGCTCCTGCGCTTGCCTCCTACGTTTTGCTTTGTTCGGCTAGGTGTGCAAAGGGAGAACCACTGCGATTGTGCTTCCAGCTCACATGGTTAAGCACCTCAGTGGAAAAAGCCGAAAACTGACTATCACAATAAGTGTAAACTGGTCAGCGATCCGATGACTATGTTAAATGACAGGCCATTCATAACATTGGCCGAAGTGTTTACGGCTTGACCTCGACTGTCGCCGAACACTACCGGGGACTAGTAACCGGCCTCCCAAACTAAATCCTCGATATTTTGCTCTTACATCAGAGCTGAGGTTTCATGATCATGCTTAGCATGACAACCCAAAGAAAGGAACCTATAGCGGGACTATTTTCTTTGGAAGACATTTCTTGTGTTAAACAGTAATATAACATACCTCTCTGCGTACCTTTGTTTATAAAACTGTATGGCCAGATTGCCTTGTTTGTCGTAAATCTTTGCCCTCATAAAGGCGTTATAAAGTAGGCCGAACACTCCTCGGCTACTGGCCGAGGAGGTGGAAGCCGATGGTCAGTCAACAAAGTTTTGTACAATGCGGATCCAAGCATTAATGACGTAAAGTACTTGGATACATAGAGTCATTACATATAATTTGTGATTTTACTATGGATATCGATCCTTAATTTGGCCACCCGTGCCCGCATTAAGACTCGGGGGCTACCAGGCTTCGGGCTTATTATTTACAAATATTAAAGGGGCATATCGATCCCCTGATCTGGTGTTGCCTACCGACCAGTGTCTCGGGGGCTACTGCATTGCATGTCCAATGCAGAAAATTTTAAGTGCAATACAGTTTCCAAGGAGATTTTGATCCTCAGGTTGGTCGGCCGCACCCAACCTGAGTCTCGAGGACTGAGCACGCCGCTTTTTGTGTCCTGAAGTATTCTGCCGAGCTAGGAGTTGATCCTCAGACCGATTTTGCAAATCAACTTGAGTCTCAGCAGCTACTGGGATCAACGGTCTTATGTCATCCTTCAGGTGCATCCCGGGTTTTAGACCGATACACACCTTGTGGGCTACCGGCTATATATCTCGGCAGAGAATAAATTGCACCAATAAAAAATATTGACAAAAATCGGCCCACAGTCGGGGTGGTGCACCACCTCGGAAGCAGTCCGGCACAAAGCTCGGGCGCTAGTGGCTGGCTCCATAGAGGACATTTCCAGCATTAAGCTCGGCTAAACTCCTTCAAATTTTTTTGGACCAAGATGATCTATGACATCTTGGATATAGTCCGGCGTTGGAGCTTGGACACAGTCTGGCGTTGGAGCTCGGATACATTTCGGCGTTGGAGCTCGAAAGCAGTCCGGCATTGGTGCTCGGCTGCAAAAGATACGTCGAATGCAGTCCGGCGTTGGAGCTCGGACGCAAGAGGACACTACCTCCCGGGAACAACTTCAAACCCGAGCTGTGGCATAAAAATAACAAGGCATTGATAAAGGCCGGAAACTTAAAGGGGCTCCTCGGATACCCGACGTGTAAACCCGTCGAATGCATTTCGGCAATCCTCAAGATCAAAGATGAGAAGATTTGTTGAACCAGTTTTCAAGACCGACAACCGAAGATGAAGAACAGTTCGGAATAATCGAGGAGCGTCCCTAACTTGAAGACCGGTTTAGGGGGCTACTAACGGTGTCCTAGACTAGGGGGTACTCACCACGTCATCTCCCGATCCGTTAGATTGGGCCGAGGACCCCCATGGCCGTATACTCATGGGCCAGTTCGGACAGTTGCCGCATACATGGAAGATCCCACAAGACTTGGTGATCAAGACAAGGACTCCTCCCCACCGGTGTATTCGGCTAGGACTCTTGTTATCCTAGGCCTCTGGTGCATTATATAAACCGAGGCCAGGCTAGTCGATATATCATAAACATACAATCATACCATAGGCTAGCTTCTAGGGTTTAGCCTCTCCGATCTCGTGGTAGATCAACTCTTGTAATACCCATATCATCAAGAATAAATCAAGCAGGACGTAGGGTTTTACCTCCATCAAGAGGGCCCGAACCTGGGTAAAACATCGTGTCCCCTGCCTCATGTTACCATCCGCCTTAGACGCACAGTTCGGGACCCCCTACCCGAGATCCGCCGGTTTTGACAACGACACCTGTCATCAATGGGTTTAAACGAACCTAATCGGTAGGAGTACTAGGTAGTTTTTGGTGTGGATTAAGAAATTTTGGGTACGTTTTTGCTATTTTTTGTGCAATAGATTCTTCCTAGGGCTGGTTGAAAGTGGTAGTTTTTTGTTAAATACTCTAAATATTGTAAGTAGGAGTGGAAGTTAAGCTTTGGAAGACAATAAGCAAGGCTAGTTACATAGTGCGTATGTGTACATGATTGAAAGTAAATATGAACCATGAGTGACTAATATCTTGATGGAAAACTCGAAACTATGGAATACTAGGAAAAAATGCATGGTTGGAAATACTAGCAATGTTCATGTCCGTTGCAACGAATCATAATTAGAATAATACTTATTCACAAACTTGGTACAAAACACTCTAATTTTGGTATACATATGTCATTAGAGATATATTATGTTTCAATTAGAATATATTCCTTGGGCTGTTTTGGTGAGGTCAGGGAGGGATGTGGTTGGTTTTAAGATACTAATTATGGGTTTTTCTGCAAATTGGTAGACAAGTGAGATGTTGGTGAGAAAAGGCAACAACTTACCTCACAATCGTTAGATGTAGATCTAATGGTCAGAAACGACGGATGGCAGACACACCAGCATCACCAACTTAGTCTTGTGTAGGAGTACTAGCAAGATCCGTGCATTGCACGGAACATCAAGATGCATTTTTTTATAAAACACTTGTTGTGATTGACCCTTACGGGAGTAATGCCATGTGTAAAAACTAATGATATCTCGAGAAATATGTGATAAGGTGAAGAGGAGTGGGGTGTGGTGGTGGTCGGTGGTCGGACTAAGCGGACGCATGGGGATTGACGACACCGGCAGCGGCCACCAGGCTAGTTTGTTCCAGAGGCTTCCTTTCCTAATTGCTCAACAATGAGGTTTGTTGGAGATAAGGATGAACGAGGGAAGGCCTTGTCTGCAAATGTGGAGAGGGGTGCGGGTATCTTTTAGTTTAATTTCCATCCGTCAGATATAGATCGGACGGTCTATATTGCAAGATGGCACACGTACCATCATCACCAACTTGGTTTTTTATAAGAGAAGAAATATAAGTATGGAGATACAAACTTATTATCGATACTTGCTTCCGTAAACTAGCATCTACATTCTATTCAACGCCTCGGCATGTGGGGCCTTAGCACAATGACTTATCGACTGTGTAAAACAAAGATTTTCCCGTCGCTGACAAGGAGGGGGTGACGGCGGCGTGCTTTTTGGCTTGCTCTAGTCCTAGTAGTCATACTAGGTGGTCTAAGCACGTGTAGATTAATTCTTTTTCACATCTCGTGTTTGCCGTACTGCCACGACTGTTGATGAATAGACGGTAAGTTATTCACGGGGAAACCTTTATTGAGCGTGTTTGCGAGAGAGAGAGAGATAGTGTGCGTGTGTGATATGTTAGAGACTGAGGCAATGATAACAGATTCTTTGTTTCTATGTGTGTGTAGGATAGAGAGATACATGTACATGGGGCTTTGTGTTGTGTAACATGGAGACACATATACATAATTAGAGAGTGAGTGTGTGAGATACACATGCGGACATGAGGAGAGATGAGGATCCAGATAAATGGGTGTTTGTGTGTGTCTCTGTGTGTTTGTGCACGCGTTTGTGTGTGAGAGGGGGAGAGTGTATGTGGAGTAGAGAGACCACTGATGATGTAAACATAGTATAAGGGAAGGGGGAATGGTGTGACATGTGTAGTAGCGAGATAGCACGGGTGCGGGCGGGGGGAGCAGACTATTTGGAAGAGACATCGAGTGTGTGTGTGGGAGAGGGGTGTGAGCGAGAGAAAGAGAGAGATAGCGTCGGAGAGAGAGAAAGAGAGAGGAAGAGAGGGGGCGAGAGGGGTCATTTGTGTCCATAAATGGCGTATAGATAGGGAGACAATGTTGATGTTTTCTGAAATTGGCCTATGATCAGAGATGCAAGGGAAGCGAGTCATCATGTGTGTGATAGGGACTTCACGAGAGATCTACAATAGATGGTGTAGAGAACAATGTGTGAAATCGAGAACGATTATACATTAGGGAGCTATGCAAAGAGTCACGACGTATATGTATACAGGGAAGGAGCTGGGGCGGGTCCACATGTGGGAGAGATAGAAAGAGGAGAGTGGTGCACAAGGAGACAAAGTGTGCTTCTTTGAAGTGGGGGTGGTGTGTGAGGTGAGTGCGCGAGAACCAATTGTGGACACAAATGATAGACGTTTGGGGGTGACGTTTTATGTGTATGGGAAATATATACTCTACATAGTGCGTGTGCTTGGGTAAGAGAGATAGCGGGAGACCTAGAGAGTGAGGGAAGAGATGTGTGCATGCCCGAGAGACAAAATGATAGAGACCTATGTTGGGGTCCGGACTTTACGAGAGAGAGAGGGGTGTTAATGTGCTCGTGTGTTGGTGTTTGGGGGGAGAGAACGACTTCTCTATGTGTGTGTGTGTCTGTGTGTGGTGGGGGGCGTGGACTTCAGATAAAGAGTGAGGTGTCTATATTTGAGGGACTTTAGCATAATTGAGATATTGTGCACTCATGGTTGATCAATTTGTTTCACAGTTTGTACTATGAGATAACGATACTTTTGAACAAGCATGATATACCTTGATGTACCAGAATTACAAACCTAAGATTAGAATTTTGGAATTCGACTCCATCATTAGCTTTTGTAATTCATTTAAACGGAGGTACTCCCTCCGTTCCAAATTACTCGTCGCAGAAATGGATGTATCTTGAACTAAAATACATATAGATAGATCCATACCTGCGACAAGTAATTCAGAATGGAGGGAGTTCATTTTTTTAGCCGGGATTTCATGATTTCAAATTCATATATCAAACCTAGAGATATACACATACGGGGATGTTCAAACTTTATAATCATCCACTTTATTCATACACATACACATTTTTGTTTTGTCATCATATTTAGGATAAACACATTTGGAATTTCATTTGAATTGGACCATATGATGGTCTTTTCTCGTAGTAGCTCAATGATCCATATTTGAATTGAATGGACAATCTAAGTTTCGAGTTGGAGACATTGATTTTAAAAACTTGCACATTTTTTGTGCGCAAAACAAACAAATTGTCGGCCATGATATCATAGTCGGCCGTACGAGAGCAGAATACTTATAATTTTAGGCGCCAAAAGCTTTCAAACATGTCGCTCACATCGAAATATCACGCCCCCGAAAGTTTAGCCCTGCGATATTCCTGTTTTACCCCTGCCACATGAACGGAAAAGGGCTGCTTTGGTAACTCCATTGTTTTCCCCTCTTTGCCCCCAACATTCTTCCCCAAAGCCCCTATCCTTCCCCTCCCCGACCCCCCAACCACGGCAACTGCTGAATCTAGTCCTCCGCCACAGCGGTGGACCTCACACCCCGCCGGATCGACATTCCGCACCTTGGAACCCCCAACTGCCAACTCGCCACTTCACCGGAGCCACTTCAGCGATTGGCTTGTCCACCGCTCCAGATCTCCTTGACCGCCATCATGGTCCATCGCACCGGATCTCCTTAACTGGCACCCTCGTCCACCATAGCGTAGGCCCTTCACTGACTCCCTCGTCCTCCCCTTCGTTGGCCCTTCATACAAGCCCTCGTCCGCTGCAACAGATCCGCCATGCCGAAAGCACTGTACAACGCGCCCGCCGAAGCCTTCGTCCACTGCACCGGACCCACTCCACGGACGCCATATTCAACTTCACCGGCCCTACTTTACCGACGCCGCAGCCTCATCAGCTTATTTCGATTTGTACTCCTTCGATTTTTCTCTTTATCGTGCAACTGTTCACTTACCACAGATGAGCTTTCTTGTATGTTGACAGGCGCCGCAACCGTAGCACCGGAGCCGCTTCAGCGACGGTGACAACCGTCCCAAACTCAACCGCAACGCGAGCACCATCGACGATCCTTAGCTATCAAGTATGACAACGATACCCATACGGCGCCGAGAATCAGGTACTATTATCCAACGGCCGGCGCCTACGTTCACTTTCCTAGCATAAGCACCGCACCTTTGAATTTCTTCAGGGCATCATTCGGTTTTTCATGAGACGCGTTATTCTGCTTGCACCTGTAGGGCCATACTTCTGGCAGTGAACATGTTACATGTGCTAAATTACATACTAGTGCACATATAGTTAATATGCTTTAGTTTTTTCTGATGCCATCTGTTGGTTCCATCAGAATTCTTAATGTTCTCTATGCTTAATTACACAACAGCAAACTAGCATGTGGTTCCGCTGCTTTTTGTTCGTTTTACCCTACATTTTCTGATGCTAGCTATTGCATCACTACTCCGAGCCTCTGTTCATTACTTGTTTGTGTGTTCTTGATCTTCCCAAGTTGCATGACTAATTTGATGCTTCTATTAATTATGGAGCTGCCAACCCCATCAAGCAAAATATTTGTTCTTTTGGGGCTGGCACCTCGAACAAGCATAAAAATAGAGGGAAGCAGATATATAGTCGTGTATGCACACACCCTTCTTTCATTAGTTTAGATGAACCATTGATGATCAATTCGGACCAGTGCATGCGATTAAAATTAATTTTACCTAAATAGATGGTGCAGAATAAACTACAACAACTAGATTTGCAACCACAGGATGCTGACGATATCTTCAAAGAACATTGCAACAGCAGCTAGGCTTCACAGCAACATATGGTAAGCCAGTGTGTTTTAGTACATGTGAAATGTAATGCGAGTGGGCTGCTTTCTTGGCTTGTGCCCTCAACGTGTAATCCTACCGAATTACAAATAGTTCAGTTGTCTGCTTTGCTGTATTGCTTGATTTGAATGCTTATTTGTTGTTACTCTATACATGAGTTGGCCAATATGTCAGCAGTGCCTGTTGTACTATCGTAAAGAAATGCATGCCTATTCAATTGAGTCCTTAACTTTTCCTCTCAACTTCATCACAAGACCGTCTTCGTAGTTTATATGTGGCCACACTGTTAAGTGCTTTCTCAGATTATTTCAACTGCTTAGATTCCTTGGCAACTTAAATATAGCGGTTGTACACTCCCTTTCAACTAGGGATGTCAACTGGATCCCGTTTAATCCCGATTAATGTCCACTAGTGGTATGATAGTTCAAAAGAGTTTTTGTTTTTTGAGGAAAATGAACTAGGGAGGTATCAAAAACTAACTAGATGGGACTGGCGGATGTCGTTTATTTGCCACTTACATCCCTAGTTTCATCTTAACATTTTAATTTCTTTTCGACTGATGCTGCTTCGAACCATTTAAATATAGTTTCCCATGCTCGGCAATAATTCGTCCGTCGTTTACCATGTAAGCTTACTGCGTGGATCATACGATAACTATCTCTTACTGATGTCCAGCAGAAACCTTTCAGGATGCCGTTCACACTAGGACACAATGTACAACCCCAGAATCTATTTGTGGAAGTAGTGCGCCATCCATGTTACCAGATGGTAGCAGTTCAGAGGCAACACCGCTGGAGAGCAGTCTGAGCACAAATATTATAGTGCTTGAGGCTCTACTAGAGGCAGAAAGAGATGGTGTGACTGCCATGAATGATGTAATCTTTATCTTGAGTCTAGAAATTACGGAATTAGCATCACGCATTATGCAAGCAACCCAAGAATTGGAGCAAGGTAATCCCGTTGTTTCATTTGTAGACGGAGGAGGTCCCGTTGTTTCTGCTATCTGAAGCCCAAGGTAATCCCGGTTCTTCTTTTGATACCAGTTGAAATTGTCATTAGATTATTGTACTTGCATGTTGTGTCATGTCTCTGAATGGATTATGTTGCAAGACCCCCTATGTTGTCCATGTGTTGTAATGATCCGAATTTTTAGGAAACGTAATCCTTAGTACTTGTATGATTGACATAAGGTGAACTATTTTTCGTGTGAGCATATTGTATTGGATGAAATAATAGTTTGACTCAGAGTGTATCCAACCTACTGAATTCGAAGATCACGTCATTTCTAAATCATAACCATATATAAAGGTGGAATAAATCTTTGTTGTGGTTATGAAGAAATAAATAACAAAACGTATAATTATCTGTGGATATTCGAAATCGAATACAAATTGGATTTGAATTTAGTTTGCCAGGTCCCGGGGCAAACGTGAATGCTAATTCTCCCAAGTTTTGAACGAAGCGGCTAAACACCCACTATAATTTGTGGGCTGCCCGAAGCAAGTGTTTGCGAGATGGAAATTACTGTATACCCCTGACACTTGACATCCTTATCGACCGGATTTACACGGTTGTCGATAGGGGTAGACTAGTAACTTCAATCAGACGTGACACGACGGCCTCTGAGCCCATTCAGACACGGTGGGCGCCAAACGTGGGCGGCAAAACACATTTGATTCAAGCTCGTCCGAAAGACATGTGTCTCTTCCTCCATTTCCCCATTCATACACGGTGGGCGGCAAAACAAACTCTCCTCATCCGAAATCTATGTAAGCTAATATTTTAAATAGGGGCAGATGTGTAACTTCCATCAGATGTGACACAATTGCCCTACTTGTCAGCCCCGTTCATACACAATGGGCGCCAACCATGGGCGGCAAAACACCCTCTCCTCGCCCGAAATAGTTACCGGCAAATATTTGGGAGATGCGAGATTACCGTCCTATCCCCAACCGACGCGATGTCCGAAATTTTAAACGGGGGATAAGTTCGTAACTTTCCCCCATTTCAGAGAAGCGCGTCCCAAAGTTTGAGATCCCCCCTCCCCTCCATTTCCCCATTCATACACCGTCGGCGGCACGACAACCTCCGCACTGCGGCCAGCCTCCTCCGTCCGCCACCCCATCCTTCACCTTGCCGGAGCCGCTACCCCTACCCCGTAGTCCACTTCAAGAGATGGACATCTCTCATCCACGGCGCTGGACCAGGATCCTTTCATCACCTCCTCTCGCTTCATCGGCGTCGTCGTCCACCTTGCCGTTGCCGCTCCTACGACCGCCTCATCCATGGCAGCAGGATATATCCCCCAACCCGGCCGTCTGCCATCTAAAGTCTTCTTCCCCGCCACGGACAGCCATCGCACCCGCAGCACCCTCAACATATCAGCATAGGCCTACATGGTGTCGCAAGAGAGGTGGTACTCTTCCATATGTGCTTAAGTTATTGATCTCACCCGGAAAATCGATCGTAATTTGTTTACTGTACTTTTCTTCTCCGTACCAAATCATAGTGGCTAGTTGAAAGCAAACATTGGTGGCGAAGTAGCTTTGTCTGGTTTGCACCTTCAGATCTGCCATGGCATGGGCACTATACTCGTAAAGCTTATGGTTTCCCCCTTTATATTCACTACCATCATCATAGGTGCTTCGTGTCATGCTAGCACTGCTCCTCAAGACCTTAACCCAAAGCACACGTGTTGAAATACGAATCTGATATGATGCTCATATCACTAAAACCGAGAACGTTTAATTGTTCACCTAATGTTCCTATATTCGTTTCAAAAAGCATGTGTGCCACCAACTGGTCCAGCTAGTACCACTTTCCTGATTTTTCTCTTGATGCTTAGGGTTTTCCCCTTTTATCTACTCTACTATGATCTGCATAGGTGCTTTCTATCATACTAGCATTACTCCCCCCTTCAAGCTAAACAAAAAAAAACACTCAGAATTCGAAATCTTAGTTGTTCAAATATGATTGTGATATGATACTGATATTAGTTAGCCGACACATTTAATTGGGTAGCTAAAGGTCCCACTTGACTTTCCAAATGCATGTCGCGACATGTAGAGAGACAACATAATTGCATTTCTTTGTCACTTGTTGACCGTACTTTCTTGGCCATACCAAATCTTAGTTGTTATTTCAAAGCAAACATCGGTTGCTAACTACCCTTTGCGCGGTTTGCAGCTTCAGATCTGCCATCCCACTGCCACGGTCAACACTGTACTCATCATGCTTATGTTTTCCCCATTTTATGATGACCACAATCAGCCTACGTGGTTCGTGTCGTAATAGCACTGCTCCACCCATCGAGCTAAACAATCTTAGTTGTACAAATTCATATCTGATATTATTGTTGATATTAGTAAAACTAAGTGATGTTTAATTGGTTAGCTAAATGTTCCTACTTTAGTTTCGAAATGCATGTGAGCCACATATGGAGAGACCAGAAAGAATAGTATTTCTCTGTGCGCTCTGGTTCATCATGGGTGGCCAACTGACATTGTATTGAAAGACTTGTAATATCTTCAATCGGCTTGCTCTTCTGCTCTTCTTTAAGATGATACTCTTCTCTTGCGGTCAACTGGTCAGGTTGAGTTGTTCTCCCTTAGTATATTTTGAATCTGTCAGGTCAGTTCGACTTGTTCTTCTTTACTATATGTTGAAGCTATCATCTGCGAAGTGTCATCACTTCTGGAGCTCTCATATTTTGAGTAGTAGGCCACATTATATTAATGCACACGACAAATTACAGCATGCATGGCATCTTTTAAAAGAATTGCAGAGATAGCACAAAGGGGTTTACAGGGAGGCAGTATTGGATTAGAATCACTTCTGCATTACAAAGAAAATCTCACTTGTTTTTATGTTTTCATGCATGTCAGATATTGGACATTATCAAAATGAATATGAGAATGGGCGCACGATAGGAATATTGCGGAACGATCCACTGGCTAACAAACTTGGCATGGTGGAGGATGGCCTATCTTATTCACCCATCAAGGTGCTTGCTCTAACTTTGCAAAGTTGTATTGGTCGCACATATTTTGCATCTGACCTCTTGCATTACTTCTACTTTGTTACACCATCTGCTTAGTTTAAGCATCATATATGAGTATATGCCATACCTATCCATTTTCTGTACCTATTCCATGTGTCATCACACTATGTTTTTCCAGTCAAATGTTGTTCTTTCATAATAGATGTCCATAAGGAAGAGGGTGAGTGCAGATCCTCCAGGAGTACAAACTAGGTATTTGGAAAAGGTAGTGATACCTGTTAAATCAGATAGATCAGCAGCCACAGAAAACACAGGCCCAACTGTACCACACTTTACCCCTACTCCAGTGGCCAAACCCCTATTAGAACTGCTGGGAGCCCAACTGTACTGTCTATGATATCAATTCAAAATTTGAACTCCTAAATTTCTGCTTGTGCCTTACCTTCTCTCTTGTATGAAAACTAATTTCAGATGAATCTCCTTGCTTAAAGGATCATACGATCTCAAAACATTAATGGGCTCTGCATTGCTCTTGTCAGTACCTCTCTCCCTTTTGCCTTGTAACGCTGTACTTAATTAATTGCTATTTGATTGTGTATCATCATTCTGCACCCGAGCTTCATTATCCTCTGCTTCTTCCAATATTATTTGATCTATATTTACTCTTTGCAAAATGTAGAATAATGGCAACGCTTATAAAGAATTTTCTTTGGAGAATTTATTGAATTATCCTTCCATCAGCATGGAGAAGGGCTTTGTCTAGCCCGTGTTAACATGCAATGTAAGTTCATCCTTCTCAAGCCTTCAAACTCTGTTCTAGTATATATTTGGATAGGCATCGTTTCCTCCACTGCTGTTTGCTTTGCTGTTTACATCTGATTGGATGTTTGCAACAACTACCAGTTTCAAATTGTAGTTGTAAAAACATGTTCCTTATGCAGAACATATCCATTTATTTGCTTATATAATTGTCAAACCTGTTACGTGTCTCCTTGTTTCTCTTTCAGACTCGTATCTCATACGCCAGGCAGAACTTTAGGGAAGATAGTGAGACAAACCATCTTGAGGACAACGAGATGACCCCAAGGTCTTGTGTTGATGAAGACAGTGAGTTGAAGTTACTCAGCAGCAGGTGTGAGACAACCTCTGTGCAGTCACTGCCTCAATCAGTTCGACTTCTTCAGTCTCAACTTAAAGCGGAAAGGCTTGCTTTAGCTCAGCTCCGACTTGAAGTCAAAGATGTAATGAAGATGTCAGAGGACTGCCGTGCGCACCATCATGCCTTAAATATAGTGTTGATGCATCTATCGTTGACACAATTGAGGTCTACTCAGCTTCTTCAGCTGTTTGGGGGGCCCGACCTAGCCAAGCCTAGTGCCTTCTGAAGTGCTCTCAGTTTTGTATATTCTTTTGTCGGTGCGTTTATTTGCACTGGTGGCGAACTTTGATGCCCAGTGGATGTAATATGTGTGATAGCCGTGATATCCTAGCGTAAGTTGCTTGCTTATTTATTTCCTTGTTGTATTTTTTATTTGTTTGCTTGTAGTCATAGCAGTTCTTTTTCCGCGGTTTTCTAGTGGCTGCAATAACCTATTTTTTGAAACTTGGCCACAATAACCATGGGCTAATATTTACTATAGTGACACTGGGCCTCCTACGGGCCGTAGAAACAGTGGGCCTTCTATGGGCTGTAGAAACAATGGGCCTTCTATGGGCCGTAGAAACAATGGGCCTTCTACAGGCCGTATCATCAATGGGCCGTAGAAACAATGGGCCTTCTACAGGCCGTATCATCAATGGGCCTTATATGGGCAGTATGATCGATTGGCCAAACATGGGCCAATAACAGGCCGCATTATGGCCGTAAACGGGCTAGAGTTGGAATCGTCCGTTCATGGGCCGACCATAACGGGCCATCGTTAATAGGCTATATTTGATGACGCTATGAAAACGGCCCAACGTATTAACGGACCACAAACGGGCCGACTGTAACCACAGGCTGAATTTGGCCCACAAGCAGAAAATGACAGTAATGGGCCATAAGTAAACGAATGCTGGAAATGAGCCCTAGAATAAATGGGCTCTGAGAAGGCCGAAAGATAACATGGGCTGGAAACGGTCCAACGAAATAACAGGCCGTTAATGGGTATAAAGTGATACACTGTTCATTACGGGCCAGTTTCACCATGGGCCATTAAATGGGTGTAAAGTGATACACTGTTCATTACGGGCCAGTTTCACCACGGGCCGTTAATAGGCCAAGAGTTACATCGGGCCTCAGATGGGCTGAAATTCATCATGGGCCATACATGGGCCAGAAGTGAAAATGGGCTGGAATCATATTGGGTGGCCCAGATGAAGCTACTGGGCCTAATTCGGATAGGGCGTAACGGGCTTTGGGTTAGCTGGCTGTAAATGGGCTATATACAAACATGCCGTTAACAGGCTTTACATGGGCCGGCCCGCCACCTTTTGACCAAGTCAAACGAGCCGGCCTTTTCATAGGAATGGGCCTCTGTTGGGCCGTGCCACGTGTCGACGTATCATAGGCGCCTTCTGTCCAATGAGTGGATGACATCCGTCCCAACGATGAGCCGACACGTGTTTCCTCTAGCCAAAGATGATTTTACACGTGGAGAATCCCCATTGGTCGGGGCTGTTAACGGGTTATCGGATCCAAAACCCAACCCGATAGCTTAACGGCGTTCCGTTACGGTGAATGCCACGTGTCGGTCACCCTTGACGAAAGCACTTCTATGACGCGGGATTTATCGTCATGTAAGTGGACACTTCCGTGATGATAATTTAGGTAATGTCATGGAACACTTCTATGACAGCACAGGTATGACTATCTTGATTCTGTCATAAAATCGTCATGGATGTACATGCATGACAGAAAATGCGACCTACTATGACAAACACGTATCATCACGGAAGTGTATTTTTTTGTAGTGTTGCATCAACATCCATGGATCATGTTAGATTCAAATAAATTTGAATTGGGGATGCTGGAACCCTAGCACCAAATGAATTCAACTAGGTTCAAATAAAAATAACTTCAATGAACCCAAAATGCCCTTTAGAAAAGTTCATCATTTTTTATAAGGGTGAAAACCTCTGCCAAAAATGATGCACATATTTCTAAGCCATTCTAGATTTTTTGAATTAAATCTTATTGTATTTGACTTTGGGCATTTAAATAGTATAAAAAATTGAAGTGCTCAAATAATGTTGGAATTATTTGTGGGCCACTGAAATAGTTTAGAAAGTGCTTATGAATATTTTCAGGATTTATAAATTGATTTGGTTTTAAAACTGGATCAAACACAAACTGCAAATTAGAAAACAGATAGAAAAATAGAAAAGGGCTAGAACCCACCTGGCTTACTGATGCAATTACCTAAATACATTGAAGAAAAATTCTGTAAGTTTGGTGCGTGTGCGGCTACAAATCTGAACTTCTTGTCCAGTCATTCTAGTACTGATGAAGATCGAGTTGACTGAAATAATGTAGTCGATTCCTGAGACCCTTACTAGTCCTATATATATAACTTGTGCCTGATAGCCATACATGAATTTTCTCTTTGTTGCCTACTTGTTTTGTAAAATTCTTTGAACTTATTTAGGTGATACATTTGGACCTTTGCCTCGTCAGTACAACAGCACGCTTCCCAGCTGGTCACGAGAAGAGCTGCGTGCAGGCCCCTTGCGCTCTATCCTCGATCCTCCTCAGTCATCTCCCTCTCATCCTCTCTCTGCTCCGTGTGTGTGTGCAGGGAGTGGGAGCAGATAGAGCGGGGGAGTGGGAGGCCCTTCCATGGTGAATTCATAGGCATCTTCCATGGAGATTGTGAGCTTTGCTTGAGGATTTATGTTGTTCGTTTGTCCATTGTAGTTCGATATTACTCTGTAACTTCAGATATATCACCTAAATAAGTAATGATTTGCAGCGAATTTCTTCAAAATCCTGTAAAGTTTAGATATATCACCTAAATATCTCAGTGCAAGTTTCAAAATTCCGTAAGTTTCTATATATCATAAAGAAAAATCAATGAGTCACCATCTTCTTTATATTCATGTTCTCTGTAGCACAAGTAGCAATGGGGATGACTGAGAGTGATCCCTGAACCATTTCATTAAAGGCCATGGTTTCCAATAATGCTAATGCTAATCCCTGAACCATCGTGTCCTCTATACAGATTGAGAGATTAATATATCAATAGAAATTTGTTCTCAAAACTGAAATTGTTCTGCATGTACTGACATATTAGTAGTTAATTATTGGAGTGTTTCGTTCTTGCAGAATAAAAATATTATGTATGCATTGCTTCTTGGCCCAGCTAAGAGAACCCTCATGTTAAAAGTATAAAAGCAGTTTTGAAGCAATTCTCAGTGTGTTTAGAAGCATTCATGGTTAAAAAGCAACGACTACCTCCTCCGTTCGAGTTGAGCACCGGTCATCGTCCAAGTTGAGCACTAGGTGTCGTCCAAGTTCAAAGAGGGTTCTATGCAAGTACATAAGTTTGTTTTAGTGACAAAATGCGACATGTACACAATATTCTGTATGATTCATTTGTTCAACCTTAGAACTTAGCAATATTCGGTATATTTTTCTCTGATGAAGGCACACATGAAGTCATGTGCAATGGTTATACCCCTAGTGTTTCAAAGATTCGTATTTTGTTTCTTCAAATGTGTTCTGTGCATGTTTGATGAGGTAAAACAAAGTAAAATAGTAAAAATGGCATTAAAGGCAATTGGAAGTACAAATGTAAAAATAAATAAGTTCTGATTCTCGACAGGTAGGAAGTTTGGAGAAGAAAACGTATAAGTTTTTAAAAGAAGGGAATGGTAAAAATGTAAGTCCGTTCAACTATATAAACCATAAAGGTACGATGGTGATTACATCGTCAGTAAAGATAAGGATGAGAAAGAAAATTAAAAACTAAAACTAAAAGAACATCGAGTGATTATTTTTTAAGAAGTACAAACTCTCTAGTACCGTAGTACCATAAAATTAAAATTAAAAATTGCATCTGTTCTTACTCAAGGTGACAATAAATTTGCAAAAACATTTGTACCAGTAAATGTTCGGAGGAAAAAAAGCAACTTAATAAATGGAAAAAACGATAAGTTCACAACTACAAAAGTTGTATGTTCAAACATGACGTCTTAGATAAGTTTGGGAAAAAGCTCAAACAAAAGAAAAACCCACGGAAATTCAAATGGTAAAAGTCCAAGTTGCAAAACGCGAGAAGTTCAAAAGATCATTGCAAAAAAAAGAGTTCAAAAAAAGAAACACACAAAACATATTGTTTTAAAATAAATATCATTCAGCTCAATGATATAAACCATGCAAGTTCGAGGACTATGATACCGTAAACCATCGAAAAGCTACGAGGAAAAGGCGTACCCAAAAAAGTGTAAAGTTTAGTCTATGAAAACATGCTCATCACAAACACATACGGTCATCAGTTCCAGTACTTTTTTCGGATCCATTCGAAATTACTTCATGAAAAATATCTCCTTGGTACAAACACACACAGAGATCAGTATGAGTACCCTGTTTTTTCTGACGGGAAAGCAACACGAAGGGTCTCACCATATTTCAAATTACTCTTCACCAGTTGCGAATTTGAGAAAACGTTCAACATGACTAAGTTTCACATTTTCGATAGCTTTGTGTAGACGTTGAACTGAAATCTTTAACCTCTTTGAAAGTTTCGCATTTGACAATTCTTTATGAAATTTTGTTGCACACCTACTGCGAAATTTTCCCAGAATATGAGTGGCCATTTTATAGCTCGTATGGTGCTCAGTCTCATGTCAAATACAGTAGTAACTACTGTTAGCCCCTGATCAAATACTACTACTATAGTAGCTCCACCAGCAACAACATAGTGCAGGATAATTAATTAGCAACGGAATCTCCTCGGCTCCCATTTCATGTTACATTTTAGGTTCATAAATTTTGGAACAGTCCTTCCTGTAAATTGCACTTTAAGCACAGAAGATTCAGCATCAGCCGCTCTTCAGATTCTGCCATATGTTGCCAACTGTATGGTTCCTGCTAGCAACACTAGCCTAGAACCTCATCTTGGCATCTTACATGAGATAAATGAACAAATTCAGACATGCCGTGAGATGGACAAGATTCTGGTGCAGGCTCTAGTTCATGCAGAACTGGATGACCTTTCCTATATTGTGCAGAAAAGACAAAGCATAGAGATCGATCTTCGAGAGACGTCAAGGATGGGCACATGGGCAACATGGCTACAGTTGCCGGCGACTGAGGTGAACCTGGACGGACGGTGGTGGTGGTAGCCACCGCCCCCTCCCACTTCGGACTGAGGTAAACGAAATCAGTGGAGTGGTCACTCAATCCTTTCAACCACATCACAGCTCGGCGCCTTGCCACTAGTACAAAGGGGAAGGGAACACGGTGACTCCACCACCACCTCAACCCGACCGCCGGCTGGAAATGGCGGCCTCCCCCTCCGCCCTCGCGCTCTCCCCCACCATGCAGGTATTCCTTGTGCTTTCGTTTGAGTTCTCTCTGCTGATTTCTCGCTTGGTGCTACTTGCAGGTGGTAGCTGCTTCGTCCGTGCTGCTGGCGCTGAGGCGGACACCGGCGCCGCGCGTGGCCTCCGTCTCCTCCGCCAGCTCCGCGCGTGCTCTTGGGTGCGCTGCGCCCTCTACGGCCGGAGCTCACCGCGGCCCCTCCTCGCCCCTGCGCCACCCGCTGCATGGTGCCTCTGCTCCGGCTTGGCGCATGTACGCACCCACGCCACAATTCTCTCCACCATACGAGCTCCAGTAGCAGCACCGCCGCCGTCTCCCGCGCCCTGGCGCCCATCACCGCGACTGGGGTATGGCCTGGGTTGCTAGGAGGGAGGCGGGCGGGTGGAGGGATTCGCCACAAGCAGACGGCGCAACGGGGAGAGAGGAGGGGGCTCTTATTTGCTCTTTTAATAAAAAACGTTCGGTTCAACGAAATGACAGAATCAGTACAACCGTTCGGATTCATTAGTTCAAGAAAGGTAACAGAATAATATCCTATTACGCGTAACAGAATAGCCCAGATGTATGTATATATATATAGGGTCGCGCTATTCATCACCCTGGGTGAGAAATTGTTATTCCTCACCCCAGTCCATCCGTAGGCCTCAGCGTCGTAAGAAAACTTGCATGTGTTGTAAAAAAGTGTGCATGCAAGCGTAAGATTACCAGAGGACCTCCCATGCTAATCTGCATGTCCAATCCCACTACCCACGATGCTTTTCTGAGAACCACCGATATAAGAAAAGTGCATGCCAACATAAGAAGATTACGTTCTCTAAATAAGGCAAACAAAAAATTAAGTTCCAGTAAATGAGCTCCGATAATCAGGATTACGTTCCATTAAATCAGCTCCAATAGTGAAGGTTACATTCCACTAATTCATCTCCGATAACCACTCACGTTATTTTTAAGAGGTTGATAATTACTCACGGTAGAAACTGGCTACCCATGAAAGAAAATTTAAGTCCCATATAATTCCCTAAAAACAATTTAAGGCCCAGATAAAGTAGGAACACGTTTGACTTATTAACCCTTTTGTATACCACTGGCTTAAGAAATTATGAAGTTTTCTCTAAATTTTTTTTACGAAGTATAGGAATGCTGACGTGAAATAAGAATATCAGTTACTTCAGCGCTGTTGCTTGCAATTGACTTGAACAAAACTGGGACTTGATGTAAAGTTAAAATGTCGGCGTATACGATAATATCATCAATACATGGTCTAGTAATTTGAATGTAAAATCCAACTCAAAAAACAAATGGAATGTAAAGTACATTATGCCGGATAAAAATTTTAGGTGACAAATACATTGTGTCACGGAAGAAATCTAGGCGCCATCATAAAATACGAATCCTGACAGAAAAGGCATGTCCTGGTGACTCCAAAAAGCTGGGAACACGAAGTCATCTAAAATAGATGCTGCCACACACATATTTTCCATAAGAACTACCAGCGTGGCCTCATTTGCAAAAAATAAATTGAGTTAATTTGTGTAACAAACTACATGTGGCGGTCTGAACTATTTCCATTACACAACGCTTCGGTGATAGACTGTTGATTCCTTTCAAAATGCCTTAGCCAGATAGAACTGCAGAAGCTATGGATTTCTCGTCCCAATGGTGAATAGTTCATATCTGAAATGGCAGCTGTATTCCGTAAGAAGCATCCAAAATAGGATATGGGAAAAAATTGACAAGGAGAAAGGCAAAGCATTAGTTAGAAGTTCCGGCTATGTCGCATTGCTTTGTTGTGCATCTTCCCAAAGAAACTTCTTTGGTTTCCTTGCAAGGTGCACATCAACAAGTTATGTACGATGATTGTCCGCATAATAATTCGCATCACATGTCGTAAATCAATGTCAGAAAACTAGAAACAGATTAACAGAGCCATGGACGGTAAAGAGAGGAAAAATTATATGCAGCCTCCACAAAGGCATGAGTAGGAAAATACACAATATGAAGAAAAATTCAAAATTTGTTACTACAATGAAATGACCTAGTTCTTCCTTTTGACACCAGCTTCACTTCAGAAAAGAATACCATGCCACCCGCCAAAGCGGGCCATGTTCTACCCAAAATGGGCCTGGAAAAGTATTTGAAATTATAAGTCAATTAAGAAAAAAGTTATGTTGTGTCGAAACATGTAAAAGGGTGAATTTTGTTGTGCAAAGTTCAATACTTTGTGAACTTCCTTCCTTTCCTAAATTGTGAATTTATGTTACTCTGTTACCTTTGTTAACAAGAAGCAACACGTACATAGGCATTTGGAGTATTTGCTCATTCATTGACCTGTTCTAGATAGGCATACATAAGTGCAAGCATACATCCATGTGCTACTCATTCTTACCACAAATAAGGATACCTCTGCAGCTTCAGAATTAGTTAGTATGTATGTGTCACCTCAGCAGCCTGGATATCAAATGAGGATACAAAGGAATCATCAGGAAATCAAAACAAAAGAATGACACCTCTACAGCTTCAGAATTAATTAGTATCAATTAAAGAAAGACACTGAGCATCATGCCTACCTTTTGTTCTAGATGATACGACCCTTTTTGACTATATATATGCTAGCTAGCTTTTGCCAGTCTCAAACAACATTAAGAATTCAGGAAGTCACATGCATATTTTCTCTAGAAGTTGTGGATCATTAATGTTTCGTTATATTTTGATACATATACTTGGAGTTTAATTTTCTCCTGTTACCAAATGAGCAATGAAAAACTAGCAAAGTACAACAACTAATTATATGAGTAAATCATCATCCAACCTAATAGCTACAAATTACATGTAAGCAACCCATCATGTTTAATTAAATATAGGTAGACATGCCATCATGCTTAATCTGTCCTACTTAATTTGTTTCTCTCCAATAGCAAGTAGAGAGCCTACACTAGAATAGGGGTTCTCTCCTCAAAAAAATGATGAAGCCCCCATTAGAAAAGAGGAACAACTAATTAAGTACCCTCCAATTAAACTTCACTTTACCTTCTTTCCATGAGAAATTAATTGATTAAAGAGGGGCTAGTCCAGTTCATCCAAAAACAGTGGAGCTCAAAGAAAGGAAGGCATGAATAATCTAAAATAGAGAAGAGACAGAGCCACCATCTTTGGCTGGATTGATGAAGATAACCTTGTGTTTTCTCCTCAGGAGCCTTGTGCTACTTCTCTTCTTCTTTGATAGAAAGCCCATTCCCGTCCAGCTTCTTCTAATCTCCCTCATCAGCAGTTCCTTTCTAGCATCCCATTGTCCAAAGTTGAGCTAATTAAATTTCTGTCAATCTCAGAGCTTAGAAAGCATAAGCGTGCATGCGTCTAAATAGATGGATCAGGAGGAACTTTTACAATCCAATTTGTATGCACCAATCTCCAAGAAGAAGAAATCACGGGAGAACCAGACCAAGGAGAAAAACATTACTTGGTTAGAGAGAGATCAGACCGTATGGCGGGTGGCATTCACCGCCGTGTTCTTGTTGCTAGAGGCTTCTCCGTTAGTGCAGGGCTGGATTTTGTAGTGGTCGGCGGCGCCGGCCGCTGCAGCTCGAATTGCTGTCCCCTCCGCCCTTCCACCGCAGCGGCCACAGCCACTGTCGCCTCCTAATCGGTGCACGAGGGAGAGGAGGACAGGGGCGACAACAATCTCTGCCGAGCATCACGCCGTCGAGCCCCACCAGTCACCGCGCCCACCTCGTTCAAAGTAGAAACCTCTTGCAGGTGAGCACCTAATTAGCGAAGGTATCGAGAAGTGGGCTGGCTCCTCCAGTTAAAAGCCAGGATCTTCATCACAATTATGATCCTCCAGCAGGGAGTAGGACAGTGGACGTCCTCGGTCATCCTCCTCCATGACTGGTTGGTGGCAGCAACAAGTAAATTCGATTAGTGTCTGCAACGCAATGAAATAAGCACAGATGATCGAGATCTTACCCATTCAATAGGGGTGTACATAGAATAAGCCTCCCGATAGTTTAACAGGAGAAAATCTTCTTTTTCGCCCTTGTACAGGTCGGCCAAAATTGAAGCCAGTTCGGCTGGGGTGTCCGGACCCTGCCATCTATAGCGGGACACGTCGTCTTCTCCTTTGTAACACCATAAGGGAGCTACTCTGGATTGGAGAGGCTGCCTGCACCTCTTTATTGCAATCGCCATTACCTCAACTATCGAGAGTTCGGAGTGGGCGAGCAGCCAGACCTTGCTAACCAACCTCTTGATCTCCGCGTTGTCCTCTTCCTTGGGACTTCGGGGACGCCAGTTGAGGCACTTCTTTAGAGGAGCGCTAGAAAATTCAGGGAGGTTGCGCCTGACTGGATCCGGCAGTGGAACATCATCCATGTAGAACCACTCCGAAGACCATTGCGGGTATGCCTCTTTAGGTGTTCCTACAAGGTATCTGGATTCGACAATACACCATACATCGGCACCGCCCACTTCAAATATGGAACCCGCTTGGTGGCGGGGAACGAGGCAGAAAAATTTCCTCCATAATCCAAAATGGGCATCAATGCCTAGGAATAGCTCGTAGAGGGCAACAAAACCTGAGATGTGCAGAATCGAACCTGCGGTGAGGTTGTGCAGTTGGATACCATCAAATTCCAATAACCCCCAGACGAAGGTATGGATTGGAAATCCCAGGCCCCGCAACAGAAATGGGATGAAGCACACCCTCTCCTCCTTATTTGGGTTGGGGAAGTTCTCAACCATCGCATCGTTGCCAATTGAATATAATCCAACTCGAACGGGGACTAGATCTGCGAGGGGGAGGTAGCCCTGCGTCTGGAGCCGGCTTAGTTGAAGATGAGGCATGGAGCAACTCTGCAACTATCACTGGGTGGTTTTGGTAATTCCTATCAACATATAGCTAATTGAACTAATGCTATTTCAAGATGATCATTTCAAAAAGTTCAATGATTGGCATGGCATGGAATAGAAATTTGGACCCCTCAAAATGCTAAGGACACACATTTATCTCAATCTCAAGACTCTACATTTTCATTTTAGTGATCTAAGATCACATTGAGTCCATAGGAAAAGCCAATACTATTAAAAGGGGATGAGGTGTTGCTTAATGGCTTGCTTGCTCGAAATGCTTAGTGATATGCTCCAAAACCCCTCAACCACATTACCATATCCACATATGTCCCAAACCAAAAGTCAAACTTGGCCCCACCAATTTGATCTATCAGGCGTCACCGAGTTCTTTTGACATAGCCACTGCCAGAAACCCTAGTCTTTTCGGTCTCGCCGATAGGGATCTCGGTCTCACCGAGATGGGATTGCAAACTATTTGTTTCCCTTCGTAACGTTTCAGTCCAACCGAAATGAGCGATCGGTCCCATCGAGTTCGCAATGCAAACTATATATTTCCCTTTCGTAACGTTTCGGTCTTACCGAAATGAGCGATTTGGTCCCACCGAGTTTGCCTGACCAACTGTCACTGTCTGCCTATAATATAAATCGGTCTCCCCGAGTTTATGTAATTGGTCTAATCAAGATTACGGTATGCCCTAACCCTAATGAAATCGGTCCCACCGAGTTGACATGTCGGTCCCACTGAAAATCTAACGTTCACATTTTGAACTAAATCAGTCTGACCGAGTTTTATGATTTGGTCCCACCGAGTTTGGTAAATTTTGTGTAACTATTAGATTTTGTGTGGAGGCTATATATACCCCTCCACTCACTCTTCATTCGTTGGGAGAGCCATCAGAACGTGCCTACACTTCCAGCATACATTTTCTGAGAGAGAACCACCTACTCATGTGTTGAGACCAAGATATTCCATTCCAACCATAAGAATCTTGATATCTCGCCTTCCCCAAGTTTCTTTCCACTCAAATCATCTTTCCACCAAATCCAAATATGTGAGAGAGAGTTGAGTGTTGGGGAGAAAATCATTTGAATCACAAGAGCAAAGAGTTCATCATCAACACACCATCTATTACCTTTTGGAGAGTGGTGTCTCCTAGATTGGTTAGGTGTCACTTGGGAGCCTCCGTCAATATTGTGGAGTTGAACCAAGGAGTTTGTATGGGCAAGGAGATCGCCTACTTCATGAAGATCTACCCTAGTGAGACATGTCCTTCGTGGGCAATGGCCATGGTGGGATAGACAAGGTTGGTTCTTCGTGGAGCCTCCGTGGGTGGAGCCCTCCGTGGACTCGCGCAGCCGTTACCCTTCATGGATTGAAGTCTCCATCAATGTGCATGTACGATAGCACCACCTATCGAAACCACGCCAAAAATCTCCGCGTCTACATTGCGTTTGCTCCCTCCAAACTCCTCCCTTTACCTTCATGTGCAATGTTTGTACATTCCGCTGCTATACTCTTAGACTTGCATGTGTAGGCTGCTTGCTTGACTTGTTCTAAGTTTCTAAAATCTGCCAACACTTAAAATTGGGAAAATGCTAGATTTTTATTTGGTCAAGTAGTCTTATCACCCCCCTCTAGACATACTTTTGCTCCTACAAGTGGTATTACAGTTTTGGTATCCTTTTTCCTTGATTTCCATTGCTTTAGTGATCATAGCCTTGGTTTCACAACCTAGGAGAGTCTGACGTCTAGCGAGGGAAATTACCACCGTAGAGGTCCTTACTTTGATGGTACTAATGTGGCTAGTTGGAAGCATAAGATGAAAATGCATATTCTTGGACATAACCCCACCATTTGGGCTAATGTGTGTATTGGCTTGCAAGGTGAATTATTTGATGGGAGAGAACCAAACCATGAAGCTACCGCGAAAGAGTTGAAGATGCTGCAATACAATGCTCAAGCTTGCGATATCCTCTTCAACGGATTGTGCCCCGAAGAATTCAACAAAATAAGCCGTCTTGAGAATGCAAAGGAAATTTGGGATACTTTGATTGATATCCATGAAGGTACCGACTCCGTCAAGGAATCCAAATTGGATGTGCTTCAAAGTCAACTTGACAAGTTCAAAATGAAGGATGGTGAAGGTGTCGCTGAAATATACTCTAGGCTTGCTCTCATCACAAATGAGATTGCCGGCTTAGGAAGTGAAGAGATGACCGATAGATTCATCATCAAGAAGATCCTTAGAGCATTGGATGGAAAATATGATACCGTGTGCACATTGATCCAAATGATGCTAGAGTATTTGTGCATGCTTTGCCACATATTTCAGTTTCCATTCTATTGTGTGATAGATGCTAGAGTATTTGTGCAAGCTTTGCCACATATTTCAGTTTCCATTCTATTGTGTGACCGTGTTGATTGCATATTTTACTCATTCGAGGACATCCATTTGTTGCTTTGATTATTTGGGTCTTTTCTATTTTGCCAAATGGATGGACAAGAATGCCTAAGAACTTCCTCTAGCTATCTATGCTTTTCTCGTCTCAAACTCTATTCATGCTACATCACAAAGTTTGACCAAGTCAGATTTGGACACTCTGTGTGAGGAGCACCCAGAGTTCCCGATTTGTCATAGACTTAAACTTCCAAAACCTCTTTGTGCATTTCAGTCTAACTGATTCATCCACTTCGGTCACACCGAGTTCACTGAGTTGATCTAGGTTTTCAATCTCGGTGCAACCGATTAGAACATTTCGGTCACATCGAGTTGCAGTAACCGCTTACGATTCTACATCTTGATGCCACCAAGTTGTTCCACTTGGTCACACCGGCGGTGTCAGGATATATATACCGACGGGTTGAATTTTGGAAATTTCTCCAAAACTCTCCATCCCGCACGTGTCCTGGTCTGCCGCCTCGGGTCTCCAGATCATCTTCTTGTCTCCACTGACCTACCGCCGTTGGTTTCCATTGCCGTCAATGGATTTCGACACCGCCGTTGCCACCGTAGCGAACTCATCGCCAAACTAGGGTATGAGTTCGACCCCTTGTGCATTCTTTTTACCTCTAATTCTAAGCACAAGGTCAATGCCATGTTTCTTACCGCGTTTGAGATCATCCCGTCTAGCAGAAAATTCCATAGAATAGAGTTGATTCAAAAATTTCGGGTTAGGTTTGCGCCGAACTCATCTCGGATCGACCGAGTTGTGGAAATCGGTCTCACCGATTTGGCTTAGGCCATTGCACTTGCACTTTTCGGTCTGATCGAACGTTGCAAATCGGTGTGACCGAGTTCAACTCTCAGTGAAAACCTAGCAATCTTAGAGTCATCGAACTGTATCTCGGTCTGACTAATTTCACTAGTTTATACTCCCAAAGTAGCTTCGGTGTCATCGAGTTCAAGAAATCGGTAGCTCCGAAATGATTTCTTGGGAAAACTAAAACTAAGTTTTTGACTCATTTGTTTTGCAAAACCTCTACACTTTGTGATGCTCATCCACTCTACCTCATTTATATCTATTCACAGGGTCTGCTGTCAGTTTGCTTTGCCAGTATGTCTGACCAGAGTGATAGCCAAAACAAGTCAGAAGAGCAAGTGAACATGAGTGAGGGCACTAGTCCCTCTAGCATCTATGATGATGGCAGCAGGAGCACTACAAGCAATTTGCCCAAAGCAGAGTAGAGAAAGAAGAGGAATTCTGACTCAGAGGATGAGGACTATGTTGCTGCTGAGGAGGAAGTGAGCTCCAAGAAGAAGGTTGTCAAAAAGGAGTTTCGCATAGCTGCATCCACAAAGCCTGGTTTGCACAAGAAGGCACCTGCTAAGAGGATTCCCATGTCAAAAGCCAGAGCCTCCACTCTTGAGACTTCTAAGTCAACTGAAGAGGCTGGTCGTGAATGTAAGAAAAGGAAAGAGAGGGCCAAGAAGACCACTGCCAGTCATTGGTAGATCCTATATGATGAGAGATCCAGATGAAGGAGAGGAAGAGGAGCTACACGAGCATCAAAGACTCAAAAGCTGATGGGGGATGCCTAATAATTTCAAAAAAATCCTATGCACATGCAGGATCATGGTGATGCATAGCAACGAGAGGGGAGAGTGTTGTCTACGTAAGCGGTTGATGTAGTCGTACACCTTCACGATCCGTCCCGATCAAGTACCGAACATATGGCACCTCCGCGTTCAGCACACGTTCAGCTTGATGACGTCCTCGCCTTCTCGATCCAGCAAGAGGGGCGAAGCAGTAGATGAGTTCCGGCAGCACGACGGCGTGGTGACGGTGTTGGTGAAGAACAATCTTCGCAGGGCTTCGCCTAAACAGTACGAAAACTATGACATAGGATAGACTAGAGGGGACGAGGTTGCCGGCACAAGGCTTGGTGGTTCTTGATCTTTCTTGGGTGCTAGCCCTACCCCTCTATTTATATGTTGAGACTTGGGGTCGAAACTTGTAGTAAAATCCTCCACAAAGTTGGTTTCACCCGAAAGGCAAGAGTCCTTCTCAGACTCCAGGGCCAGACGCCAGGGTTGCCGGCGTCTGGACCCAGACGCCAGGGACCCTAGCGTCTGGCCCCTGGACTCTGCAAAACTTCCTTTTGCGCTTTCCAAAACCTTGTGGGCTTTCCCCATTGGCCCAAATAAAGTGTCCTCGTACCCAAACATTTCGAGAAACATCCGAAACTCCTTCCGGTAAATTCCGGAACCCTTCTGGAGTCCAAACACTATTATCCCATATATCAAAATTTATCTCCGGACCATTCTAGAGTTCCTCGTCATGTCCGTCATCTTATCCGGAACTCCGAACAACATCCAGTTACCAACATACATAACTCATAAATACTATATCATCAACGAATGTTAAGCGTGCAGACCCTACGGGTTCGAGAACTATGTAGAGATGACCGAGACACTTCTCTGGTCAATAACCAATAGCGGAACCTGGATGCCCATATTGGTTCCTACATATTCTACGATGATCTTTATTGGTCAAACCGCATAACAACATACGTTGTTCCCTTTGTCATCGGTATGTTACTTGCCCGAGATCCGACCATTGGTATCTCAATACCTAGTTCAATCTCATTACTGGCAAGTCTCTTTACTCGTTTCGTAATGCATCATACCGCAACTAACTCATTAGTTACATTGCTTGCAAGGCTTATAGTGATGTGCATTACCGAGAGGGCCCAGAGATACCTCTCTGACAATCGGAGTGACAAATCCTAATCTTGATCTATGCCAACTCAACAAGTACCATCGGAGACACCTGTAGAGTACCTTTATAATCACCCAGTTACGTTTGTGACATTTGGTAGCACACAAAGTATTCCTCCGGTAATCGGGAGTTGCATAATCTCATAGTCATAGGAACATGTATAAGTCATGAAGAAAGCAATAGAAGTAAACTAAAACGATCAAGTGCTAAGCTAACGGAATGGGTCAAGTCAATCACATCATTCTCTAATGATGTGATCCCGTTAATAAAATGACAACTCATGTCTATGGTTAGGAAATTTAACCATCTTTGATTTAACAAGCTAGTCAAGTAGAGGCATACTAGTGACACTATGTTTCTCTATGTTTTCACACATTTACTAAGTTTTCGGTTAATACAATTCTAGCATCAATAATAAACATTTATCATGAAATAAGTAAATAAATAATAACTTTATTATTGCCTCTAGGGCATATTTCCTTCAGTCTCCCACTTGCACTAGAGTCAATAATCTAGTTCACATCGCCATGTGATTTAACATCAACAGTTCACATCTTTATGTGGCTAACACCCATATTTCACATCGACATGTGACCACCACCCAAAGGGTTACTAGATTCAGCAATCTAGTTCACATCTCTATGTGATTAACACCCAAAGAGTACTAAGGTGTGATCATGTTTTGCTTATGAGATAATTTTAGTCAACGAGTTTATCACATTCAGATTGGGGAGTATTTTGCAAATTTCTAAATCTACAATGCTATGTATGGAGCTACTCTAGCTAATAACTCCCACTTTCAATATGTATCTAGATCGAGACTTAGAGTCATCTAGATCAGCGTAAAAGCTTGCATCGACGTAACTCTTTACGACGAACTCTTTATCACCTCCATAACCGAGAAATATATCCTTATTCCACTAAGGATAATTTTGACCGCTGTCCAGTGATCTACTCCTAGATCACTATTGTACCCTCTTGCCAAACTCATGGTGAGGTACACAATAGGTCTGGTACACAGCATAGCATACTTTATAGAACCTATGACTGAGGCATAGGGAATGACTTTCATTCTCTTTTCTAGTTTCTGTCGTGGTCGGTTTTTGAGTCTTTACTCAACTTTACACCTTGCAACACAGTCAAGAACTCCTTATTTGACTGTTCCATTTTGAACTACTTCAAAACTTGTCAAGGTATGTACTCATTGAAAAAACTTATCAAGCGTCTTGATCTATCTCTATAGATCTTGATGCTCAACATGTAAGCAGATTCACCGAGGTCTTTCTTTGAAAGACTCCTTTCAAACACTCCTTTATGCTTTCTAGAAAAATTCTACATTATTTCCTATCAACAATATGTCATTCACATATATTCATCAGAAATGTTGTAGTGCTCCCACTCTGTTTCTTGTAAATACAGTCTTTACCACAAGTTTGTATAAAACTATATGCTTTGATCAACTCATCAAAGCGTATATTCCAACTCCGAGATGCTTGCACCAGTCCATAGATGGATCACTAGAGCTTGCACATTTTCTTAGCACCTTTAGGATTGACAAAACCTTCTGGTTTCATCATATACAACTCTTCTTTAAGAAATCCATTAAGGAATGTAATTTTGACATCCATTTGCCAGATTTCATAAAATGTGGCAATTTGCTAACATGATTCAGATAGACTTAAGCATCGCTACGAGTGAGAAAATCTCATTGTAGTCAACACCTTGAACTTTGTCAAAACAATTTTCAACAAGTCTAGCTTTGTAGATAGTAACACTACTATCAGCACCCGTCTTCCTATTGCAGGTCCATTTATTTTCTATGGCTTACCGATCATCGGGCAAGTCAACCAAAGTCCACACTTTGTTCTCATAAACGGACCCCATCTCAGATTTCATGGCCTCAAGCCATTTCGTGGAATCTGGGCTCATCATCACTTCCTCATAGTTTGTAGGGTCGCCTTGGTCAAGTAACATGACCTCCAGAACAGAATTACCGTACCACTCTGGTGCAGATCTCACTCTAGTTAACCTACGAGGTTCGGTAGTAAATTAATCTGAAGTTTCATGATCATCATCATTATCTTCCTCACTAATTGGTGTAGGAGTCACAGGAACAGATTTCTGTGATGAACTACTTTCCAATAAGGGAGCAGGTACAGTTACCTCATCAAGTTCTACTTTCCTCCCACTCACTTCTTTCGAGAGAAACTCCTTCTCTAGAAAGGATCCATTCTTAGCAATGAATGTCTTGCCTTTGGATCTGTGATAGAAGGTGTACCCAACTGTCTCCTTTGGGTATCCTATGAAGACACATTTCTCCTATTTGGGTTTGAGCTTATTAGGATGAAACTTTTTCACATAAGCATCGCAACCCCAAACTTTAAGAAACGACAACTTTGGTTTCTTGCCAAACCACAGTTCATATGGTGTCATCTCAATGGATTTAGATGGTGCCCTATTTAATGTGAATCCAGCTGTCTCTAATGCATAACCCCAAAATGATAGTGGTAAATCGATAAGAGACATCATAGATTGCACCATATCTAATAAAGTATGGTTACGATGTTCGAGCACCCCATTACGCTGTGGTGTTCCAGGTGGCGTGAGTTGCGAAACTATTTGGCATTGTTTCAAATCAAGACCAAACTCATAACTCAAATATTCTCCACCCCGATCAGATCATAGAAACTTTATTTTCTTGTTATGGTGATTTTCCACTTCACTCTGAAATTATATGAACTTTTCAAATGTTTGAGACTTATGTTTCATCAAGTGTATTTACCCATATCTGCTCAAATCATCTGTGAATGTCAGAAAATAACAATACCCGCCGCGAGCTGCAACACTCATCGGATTGCATACATCAGTATGTATTATTTCCAATAAGTCAGTTGCTCGCTCCATTGTTCCGGAGAACGGAGTCTTAGTCATCTTGCCCATAAGGCATGGTTCGCAAGCATCAAGTGATTCATAATCAAGTGATTCCAAAATCCCATCAGTATGGAGTTTCTTCATGCGCTTTACACCAATATGACCTAAATGGTAGTGCCACAAATAAGTTGCACTATCATTATTAATTTTGCATCTTTTGGCTTCAATATTATGAATATGTGTATCACTATGATCGAGATCCAACAAACCAATTTCATTGGGTGTATGACCATAGAAGGTTTTATTCATGTAAACAGAACAACAATTATTCTCTAACTTAAATGAATAACCGTATTGCAATAAACATGATCAAATCATATTCACGCTCAACGCAAACACCAAATAACATTTATTTAGGTTCAACACTAATCCCGAAAGTACAGGGAGTGTGCGATGATGATCATATCAATCTTGGAACTACTTCCAACACACATCGTCACTTCACCCTTCACTAGTCTCTGTTCATTTTGCAACTCCCATTTCAAGTTACTACTCTTAGCAACTGAACTAGTATCAAATACCGAGGGGTTGCTATAAACACTAGTAAAGTGCACATTAACAACATGTATATCAAATATACCTTTGTTCACCTTTCCATCCTTCTTATCCGCGAAATACTTGGGGTAGTTCCGGTTCCAGTGACCAGTCCCTTTGTAGTAGAAGCACTTAGTCTTAGGCTTAGGTCCAGACTTGGGCTTCTTCACTTGAGCAGCAACTTGCTTGCCGTTCTTTTTGAAGTTCCCATTCTTCGCTTTACCCTTTTCTTGAAACTAGTGGTCTTGTCAATCATCAACACTTGATGCTTTTCCTGATTTATACCTTCGCCAATTTTAGCATCGCGAAGAGCTTGGGAATTGTTTTCGTCATCCCTTGCATATTATAGTTCATCACGAAGTTCTAATAACTTGGTGATGTTGACTAGAGAATTCTTTCAATCACTATATTATATGGAAGATTAACTCCCACCTGATTCAAGTGATTGTAGTACCCAGACAATCTGAGCACATGCTCACTAGCTGAGCAATTCTCCTCCATCTTGTAGGCAAAGTACTGTCAGAGGTCTCATACCTCTCGACATAGGCATGAGTATGAAATTCCAATTTCAACTCTTGGAACATCTTATATGCTCTGTGGCATTCAAAACATTTCTGAAGTCTTGGTTCTAAGCCGTAAAGCATGGTGCACTAAACTATCAAGTAGTCATCATACCGAGCTTTTGTCAAAACGTTCATAACGTCAGCATCTGCTCCTGCAATAGGTCTGTCACCTAGCGGTGCATCAAGGACATAATATTTCTGTGCAGTAATGAGGAAAATCCTCAGATCATGGTCCAATCTGCATCATTGCTATTAACATCTTCCAAATTATTTTTCTCTAGGAACAGATCAAAAATAAAACAGGGTAGCTAAACGCGAGCTATTGATCTACAATATTATTTGGAAAATACTATCAGGACTAAGTTCATGTTAAATTAAAGTTCAATTAATCATATTACGTAAGAACTCCCACTTAGATAGACATCCCTCTAATCATCTAAGTGATCACATGATCCAGATCAACTAAACCATGTCCGATCATCACGTGAGATGGAGTAGTTTTCAATGGTGAACATCACTATGTTGATCATATTTACTATATGATTCACGCTCGACCTTTCAGTCTCCAGTGTTCCAAGGCCATAACTGCATATGCTAGGCTCATCAAGTTTAACCCGAGTATTCTGCGTGTGCAAAACTGGCTTGCACCCAATGTAGATGGACGTAGAGCTTATCACACCCGATCATCACGTGGTGTCTCGGCACGACGAACTTTGGCAACGGTGCATACTTAGGGAGAACACTTTTATCTTGAAATTTAGTGAGAGATCATCTTATAATGCTACTGTCAATCAAAGCAAAATAAGATGCATAAAGGATAAACATCACATGCAATCATTATAAGTGATATGATATGGCCATCATCATCTTGTGATTGTGATCTCCATCTCCGAAGCACCGTCATGATCACCATTGTCACCGACGCGACACCTTGATCTCCATCGTAGCATCATTATCGTCTCGCCAACTATTGCTTCTACAACTATCGCTACCACTTAGTGATAAAGTAAAGAAATTACAGGGCGATTGCATTGCATATAATAAAACGACAACCATATGGCTCCTGCCAGTTGCCGATAACTCTGTTACAAAACATGATCATCTCATACAATAAATATAGCATCATGTCTTGACCATATCACATCACAACATGCACTGCAAAGACAAGTTAGACGTCCTCTACTTTGTTGTTGCAAGTTTTCCGTGTCTGCTACGGGCTGAGCAAGAACCGTTCTTACCTACGCATCAAAACCACAACGATAGTTCGTCAAGTTAGTGCTCTTTTAACCTTCTCAAGGACCGAGCGTAGCCACACTCGGTTCAACTAAAGTTGGAGAAACTGACACCCGCCAGCCACCTATGTGCAAAGCATGTCGGTAGAACCAGTCTCGCGTAAACGTACGCGTAATGTCAGTCCGGGCCGCTTCATCCAACAATACCGTCGAACCAAAGTATGACATGCTGGTAAGTAGTATGACTTGTATCGTCCACAACTCACTTGTGTTCTACTCGTGCATATAACATCTACGCATGAAACCTGGCTCTGATACTACTGTTGGGGAACGTAGTAATTTCAAAAAAAATCCTACGCACACGCAGGATCATGGTTATGCATAGCAACGAGAGGGGAGAGTGTTGTCTACGTACCCTCGTAGACCGTAAGCGGAAGCGTTTATCAACGTAGTTGATGTAGTCGTACACCTTCACGATCCATCCTGATCAAGTACCAAACGTACGGCACCTCTGCGTTCAGCACATGTTCATCTCAATGACGTCCTCGCCTTCTCCATCCAGCAAGAGGGGTGAAGTAGTAGATGAGTTACGGCAGCACGACGGCGTGGTGACGGTGTTGGGAAAGAACAATCTCCGGAGGGCTTCGCCTAAGCACTACGAAAACTATGATGGAGGATAAACTAGAGGGGACGGGGTTGCCAGCACACGACTTGGTGTTTCTTGATCTGTCTTGGGTGCTAGCCCTACCCCTCTATTTATATGTTGAGCCTTGGGGTCGAAACTTGGAGTAAAAGCCTCCACAAAGTCGGTTTCACCCGAAAGGCAAGAGTCCTTCTCGGACTCCAGGGCCAGACGCCAGGGTTGCCGGTGTCTGGACCCAGACGCCAGGGACCCTGGCGTCTGGCCCCTGGACTCCACAAAACTTCCTTTTGCGCTTTCCAAAAACCTTGTGGGCTTTTCCCTTTGACCCAAATAAAGTGTTCTCGTACCCAAACATTTCGGGAAACATCCGGAACACTACGGGTTCGAGAACTATGTAATCATGACCGAGACACTACTCTGGTCAATAACCAATAGCGGAAACTAGATGCCCATATTTGCTCCTACATATTCTACGAAGATCTTTATCGGTCGAACCGCATAACAACATACGTTGTTCCCTTTGTCATCGGTATGTTACTTGCCCGAGATTCGATCGTCGGTATCTCAATACCTAGTTCAATCTCGTTACCGGCAAGTCTCTTTACTCATTTCATAATGCATCATCTTGCAACTAATTCATTAGTAACATTGCTCGCAAGGCTTATAGTGATGTGCATTACCGAGAGGGCCCAGAGATACCTCTCTGACAATTGGAGTGACAAATCCTAATCTCGATCTATGCCAACTCAACAAGTACCATCAGAGACACCTGTAGAGTACCTTTATAATCACCCAGTTATGTTGTGACGTTTTGTAGAACACAAAGTGGTCCTCCGGTAATCGGGAGTTGCATAATCTCATAGTCATAGGAACATGTATAAGTCATGAAGAAAGCAAGAGTAGTAAACTAAAATGATCAAGTGCTAAGCTAACGGAATGGGTCAAGTTAGTGACATCATTCTCTAATGATGTGATCCCGTTAGTCAAATGACAACTCATGTCTATGGTTAGGAAACTTAACCATCTTTGATTCAACGAGCTAGTCAAGTAGAGGCATACTAGTGACACTCTGTTTGTCTATGTATTCACACATGTACTAAGTTTCCGGTTAATACAATTCTAGCATTAATAATAAACATTTGTCATGAAATAAGGAAATAAATAATAACTTTATTATTGCCTCTAGGGCATAATTCCTTCAATTCCATCAAGTCCGGGGCTGCCCCTTCAAAGCCCAAGACTACCCCCAAAGCTTCTGCTCATGCTTAAAAGACTTCAAAGCCCAAGAGAAGCACAAAAAATATTTCAGGAGCTGAGACGAACAAGGCCCCAATGGCTGATATTGATGAAGAGGATGCTGAAGCCCAAGTGCTTAGGAAGCTCAAACCAAAAATTGTAGATCATGATGACAGCCATCCAGTGGCAGAAGACATGAACATCAGGAAAGATGCAGGTCTTAGACTTTGGAGACAGTCTGATCCATATGCTTTAAGGAGAAGAACTGTTGTGGACAACAGGTTCCATTCCAAAGAGCAGCAGGATTTCTATAAAACCATCTTGCTTGACAAGAATCCCAATGTGTGTGATATGAGGTGGTTAGATTGGGATTACATTGATGAGAATGAAGATTATTCAGGTGTGCATGAGAGCTTCACAGCATGTGGAGTGGACAAGTTTGTGGGACCGAAGCTTACCAAATGGAATGATGAGCTCATTATGCAATTCCATTCTACAGCTCATTTCTATGCAGATGATAGAATCGTTTGGATGTCTGAAGGTACAAGGTACCAATCAACTATTAATGAGTCGGCCAAATTGATCAATGCCCATAAAGAGCGTGAAGATGACTTGGATGTCTATGCCAAGAAGAAGAAAGACCTCAACTCTATGGCCAACATGTACAAGGAAATTCTAGACAAAGCTTTGGAAACTCATAAGCTTGGGTCTATTCACTATTTGTTGACTGGATTAGCTACAATCAACACTATTCCGAGGCATACTTTGTTTCCAAAATCTGGAGATCACAAGATGATCAGAGGTCATTCAATTAACTTGTTACAACTGTTTGATGTGCCTCAAAAATTTAAAGTTATGAGCCCGATTATTGAAACAATCAAGAGGATAGCTACATATCAGAAAAGATCTTGTGGGTATGCTCCGCATATTCAGGTGCTCATCAACTCCAAGATGGGCACTGGGACTTATCTTTTGGACAAGGAGCATCTACCCTTGAGACCAGATTTTGAGGATAACACGGTTGTCATGAATGAAGAAGATCCTACATCTGTGCAAGCAGAAGAAAAGAGAGAGAAGGCAAAGGCTAAAAAGGCTGCAAAGATGCCAAGTGTTGAAGAGGCATCCCAAGTGTTCCTAAAGTCAAAACAAGATCAGCTTTCTTATCTGATTCAAGAAACTTTGAGGATTGAGAAGGGCTTGGCCACCCTGACTCAAAATCAGGAGAGCTTGGAGAGGATAATTGAGACAAAGTTCTACGATCTTGATCTTAAAGTGACTGAGATGTAGACAACTGTTGAGCAGCTCCAAGGAGAAGATGGGGAGAGGAAAGGGCAAGTTACCACATATGCCTTTGAGAGAGGGCCCAGAGGTTAGAGGTCTGTTGTAGTGCCCATGGCTGACACTAGAGCTACCACATCAGCACCAGCAGCCACAGCTTCAGTGCCACCTCCAGTTGCCACTCCACTAGCTCCAACAACTTCTACAGATGCTTTTGTCCTTGGAGTCCTCTCAACACCACCTCCCGAAGATCAAGCCTAGAGAGACGCATAGCACTATGCATTTTCATACTTTTTGGTAACTTGTTGCAAAAGGGGGAGAAATGTATAGATCATAGGCTTCGATAGAGATTGTTTTTGATTCTCTGGTCTTTTGTTATTTGGTTGATACTTTCTTGTGTGTGCTTGCTTAATACTTTATGTCTATGTGTGTGAGATACTTGTATGATGATGGGTTTGATCATATCTTACCTTAATGCTTTTTTGGTTGATGTTATCTTTTATATATCATATATGATCATTAACTTCACCTTGGTGATGAGTGCATGTTTTTTATTTTCTATCAGTTTGAGCGCTCCACCAAGATGTATGTGACATGGAAGAGTAACCCATGATCCTAGTCAATTTTGCATTTACATTCAAAAGCAAATTTTAAATAATGCACAAATTTAGGGGGAGCTCTGGCTTATCACATACTTCTCAAAGCGACGACGTATTTCAATCTTATTATCATTTGTCGAAGCTTTGATCTATATGTTGTCATCAATTACCATAAAGGGGGAGATTGAAAGTGCAACTATCCCTGGGTGGTTTTGGTAATTCCTAACAACATATAGCTCATTGAACTAATGCTATTTCAAGATGATCATTTCAGAAAGTTCAATGATTGGCATGGCATGGATTAGAAATGTGGACCCCTCAAAATTCTAAGGACACACGTTGGCTCAAGCTTAAGACTCTACATTTTCATTTTAGTGATCTAAGAACACATTGAGTCCATAGGAAAAGCCAATACTATTTAAAGGGGATGAGGTGTTGCTTAATGGCTTGCTTGCTCAAAATGCTTAGTGTTATGCTCCAAAAGCCCTCAACCACTTTTTCATATCCACATATGTTCCAAAAAAAAGTCAAACTCGGCCCCACCGATTTGATCTATCCGGCGCCACCGACTTCTTTTGACATAGCCACTGCTAGAAGCCCTAGTATTTTCGGTCTCACCTATAGGTATCTTATTCTCACCGAGATGGGATTGCAAACTCTCTGTTTCCCTTCGTAACGTTTCGGTCCAACCGAGATGAGCGACGGTCCCACCGAGTTTGTAGTGCAAACTCTCCGTTTCCCTTTCGTAACGTTTGGGTCTTACAGAAATGAGCGATTCGGTCCCACCGAGTTTGCCTGACCAACTCTCTGTTTGCCTATGACAGAAATTGGTCTCATCTAGTTTATGCAATCGGTCTCACCGAGATTACGTTATGCCCTAACCCTAATGAAATCGGTCCCATCGAGTTGACTTGGCGGTCCCACCGAAAATCCTAACGTTCACATTTTGAACTAAATCTGTCTGACCGAGGTTTATGATTTCGTCCCACCAAGTTTTGTAAATTGTGTAACACAGTTAGATTTTGTGTGGAGGCTATATATACCCCTCCACCCACTCTTCATTCATGGGGAGAGCCATCAGAACGTGCCTACACTTCCAGCATACATTTTCTGAGATAGAACCACCTACTCATGTGTTGAGACCAAGATATTCCATGCCAACCACAAGAATCTTGATCTCTAGCCTTCCCCAAGTTGCTTTCCACTCAAATCATCTTTCCACCAAATCCAAATCTGTGAGAGAGAGTTGAGTGTCGGGTAGACTATCATTTGAAGCACAAGAGCAAGGAGTTTATCATCAACACACCATTTATTACCTTTTGGAGAGTGGTGTCTCCTAGATTGGTTAGGTGTCACTTGGGAGCCTCCGTCAAGATTGTGGAGTTGAACCAAGGAGTTTGTATGGGCAAGGAGATCGCCTACTTCATGAAGATCTACCTAGTGAGGCAAGTCCTTTGTGTGTGATTGCCATGGTGGGATAGACAAGGTTGCTTCTTTGTGGACCCTTCGTGGGTGGAGCCCTCCGTGGACTCGCGCAACCAGCACCCTTCGTGGGTTGATGTCTCCATCAACGTGGATGTACGATAGCACAACCTATCGGAACCACGCCAAAAATCTCCGTGTCTACATTGCGTTTTGTCCCTCCAAACTCCTCCCTTTACCTTCATGTGCAATGTTTTTACATTCCACTCCTATACTCTTAGACTTGCATGGGTATGTTGATTGCTTGACTTGTTCTAAGTTGCTAAAATCTGCCAAGACTTAAAATTGGGAAAAGGCTAGATTTTTATTTCGTCAAGTAGTCTAATCACCCCCCCCTCTAGACATACTTTCAATCCTACGTGGGGGCGCCAAGAGGAGCCTGGGGCGCCGGCCATGATGGAAGGCTTTGTTTGTGGCTAGACTTGGCTGCTTTCCTTCTGCACGATGTGAGATGACATTTGGAGATCCGTATCTCCTTATATATATGCCATACGAGCGTGGTGAAGGGCTTATTTGTGAAAAAGCATGGACCGTTTGTACTCGCCCGTCGTGCAAAAATGAAAGCATTGACAGGGGGGAATCGTAAATGGCATCGAGGTTATCACTAGATTGCCATTTTTCTGGATTATGATCAAGAACCCACCTTCCAAAGCCAAAGACATGGGCCGAATATTACGTCGTCATTGAAGGCAATTTCGGGGGCTACTGAGGGAGTCCTGGATTATGGGGTCCTCAGCTATCCGGGCTATGTAGCATGGGCCAGACTGATGGGCCATGAAGATATAAGATAGAAGGCCTTCCCCCGTGTCCGGGTGGGACTCTCCTTTGCGTGGATAGCAAGCTTAAACATCTGGATGTGTAGTTTCCTTTCTCTATAAACCGACTCTGTACAATCCTAGGCCCCTGCGTTGTCTATATAAACCGGAGGGTTTAGTCCGTAGAGGCTATCCGAATTCATATAGGCTAGACATCTAGGGTTTAGCCTTTACGATCTCTAGGTAGATCAACTCTTGTAACCCCTACACTCATCAAATACACTCAAGCAGGACATAGTGTTTTACCTCCCTTAAGAGAGGCCCGAACCTGGGTAAACATCATGTCTCCCTTATCTCCTATTACCTTCGATCCTCAGACGCATAGTTTGGGACCACCTACCCAAGATCGGCTGGTTTTGACACCGACAATGCCAACCAGCCCTGCCGGGACCTTCTTCACTTGGTGTGCAGCAACCATGGATCTCTTGCTATTGGAACACTCTGGCACGTCATCAACTAGTGTCGTGCATTCAGAGGGGGCACGCTTCCCGGACTCCTTGCCAGAGGTCCTACAATCCTACTTCTTCCCTTTGCTTTCCTGGGCGGGAGCTGCCGCTGCCACTGCCTCTACCGAGACTGCATCCCGGTACATCTTGTCCACACAGATAATTGCATCCTTCTCATCTAATGGGATAGTGATGACTCCAAGTGGCCCAGGCATCTTCAAGGTGTTGTAAGAATAGTGAGATGCCACCATGAACTTGGCCAGGGCCCGACATCCAAGAATCCCATTGTACGGCAGGGGGAGATCAATCACAACAAACACAATCTTCTTAGTACGATAGTTCAGTTCTCCCCCCAAATTTCACTGGCAACATAATCATCCCTTTAGGATGGCTCCTGCTAGGATTAACTCCTTGGAATGTGCCGGTAACCTCTAGCTCTACTTCTCCTATCTAAAGCTTGCTGATGGCTTCCGGGGAAATCAGACTCAACCCGGCCCCGCCATCCACTAGCACCTTTGTGACCTTGAGGTTGCGGGTTGTTGTGGATACCAACAATGGAAAACATCCTACCGCAGTGGTGCGGCCAGGGTGATCCACCTCATCGAAGATGATGGGTGTGTAGGACCATTTGAGCGGCTTCCGGGCCTCTGGCGCTGGCTCCATGGCATTGATCTCCCATGCCCACCACTTGAGCTGGCGGTGAGAGCCATGCAAGGATGCACCCCAATCAATGCATAGGGTGTCAGTGGCCTTCTAAAAATCTGGCTCACTGGTTTCCTCTTCATCCCCTCTGAGGGAGTCTTGGATTAGGGGGTCTCCGGACAGCCGGACTATATCCTTTCGCCGAACTGTTGGACTATGAAGATACGAGATTGAAGACTTCGTCCCATGTCCGGATGGGACTCTACTTGGTGTGGAAGGCAAGCTAGGCAATACGGATATGGATATCTCCTCCTTTGTAACCAACCTTGTGTAACCCTAGCCTCCTCCGGTGTGTACATAAACCGGAGGGTTTTAGTCCATAGGACAACATACAATCAGACCATAGGCTAGCTTCTAGGGTTTAGCCTCTCTAACCTCATCGTAGATCAACTCTTGTACTACTCATATTATCGAGAATAATCAAGCAGGACGTAGGGTTTTACCTCCATCAAGAGGGCCTGAACCTGGGTAAAACATCGTGTCCCCTGCCTCCTACCTTAGACGCACAATTCGGGACCCCCTACCCGAGATCCGCCGGTTTTGACACCGACATTGGTGCTTTCATTGAGAGTTCCTCTGTGTCGTCACCGTTAGGCTTGATGGCTCCTTCGATCATCGATAGCGATGCAGTCTAGGGTGAGACCTTTCTCCCCAGACAGATCTTTGTATTCGGCGGCTTCGCACTGCCTGCCAACTCTCTTGGCCATCTGGAGCAGATTGAGAGTTACGCCCCTGGCCACCAGGTCAGGTTTGGAAGCTTAAACTACATGGCCGACATCCGCGGAGACTTGATCTTCGACGGATTCGAGCCCCTGCCGAGTGCGCCGCACGGTCACGATGAGCATGATTTAGCTCTACCATCGGACAATGTTCAGGAGACCGCACCGGCAACCACTCCGACCCTCAATTCGGAGCCAATCGCGCCATCCATGGACGGCTGCATAGACCCCGCCATGGAGGCCGTACTCTCAGCGGCGATCGAGCCGAGTATCGACCTTATCCTTCATGGGAGCTGTGACGATGAACTACCAGATTCTTCCCCGGCCACGGACTCCGAACCGCCTGTGCCCGTGCCTATCGAATCCGACTGGGCGCCGATCATGGAGTTCACCTCCTCGGATATCTTTCAACACTCGCCCTTCTGTCAGGAGAGTCCTAGCCGAACTATGTTTGGCAGGATTGGGATGCGGATGACGAAGAAATTCGCCGCCCACCCACCACCCACTTAGTAGCCAATGTCGACAATTTGACCAACATGCTCAACTTCGACTCCGAAGACATCGACAGTATGGACGACAATGCGGGAGACGAAGAGGAACCACTTTCCACAGGGCACTGGACAACCAGCTCATCATATGATATATACATGGTGGACACACCCAAAGAAGGCAATGGCAACGAGACAGCGGAGGATGACCCCTCCAAGAAGCAACCCAAGCGCCGATGTTAGCGGCACCACTCTAAGTCTCGCCGAAGCAAAAGCGGTGACACCGGCACAGGAGATAATAGCACTCCGGACAGTGCCAAAGACGACAACAATCCCCTCCAGCGAGATTTAGAGCAGGAGGATGGAGAAGCCAGCCCTCCCGAGAGAGCGGCAGATGGAGAGGCGGAGGATGATAATTACATGCCTCCCTCCGAAGACGAGGCAAGCCTCGACGACGACGAATTTTTCGTGCCGGAGGATCCCGCTGAGCAAGAGCGCTTCAAGCACCGGCTTATAGCCACAGCAAATAGCCTTAAGAAAAAGCAGCAGCAGCTTCAAGCTGATCAAGATTTGCTAGCTGACAGATGGACTGAAGTCCTTGCGGCCGACGAATATGAACTCGAACGCTCCTCCAAGAGTTACCCAAAGCGCAGGTTGCTACCCCGACTAGAGGAGGAAGCATTAAAACCTACATCTCCAGCATATGACGCGGCTGATCGGCCACCTCGTGGCCGTGACAGAGAGGCATTTCAGCCAAAAACTCAGCCCGCAACCCGACGCCACTCAAATAAAAATGACAAGGCACGGGGAAACACGCTAGACCTGCGAGACGTATTGGAGGACAAAGCAAAACACGCAAGATCGATCTACGGATCATGAGGGCGCGCCACTACGCGAGACGATAATCGTCACGCCGGATACAATAAAAGTAAATCCGGCCGGGCCGGACACAGACGAAGTACAGGATCACCAAATCCCAGAGGGTTTCAAACCCGTAAATATCGAATCATACGATGACACAAGAGATCCTGTGGTATGGATCGAGGACTTCCTCTTGAACATCCACATGGCCCGCGGTGACGATCTACACGCCATCAAATACCTCCCACTCAAGCTCAAAGGACCAGCTCGGCATTGGCTCAACAGCCTGCCAGCAGAATCCATTGGCTGTTGGGAAGATCTGGAAGCCGCATTCCTCGACAACTTCCAGGGCACTTATGTGCAACCACCAGATGCCGATGACTTGAGCCACATAATTCAGCAGCCAGAGGAATCGGCCAGGCAATTCTGGACACGGTTCCTGACAAAGAAAAAACAAATCGTCGATTGTCCGGATGCAGAGGCCCTAGCAGCTTTTAAACACAACATCCGTGACGAGTGGCTCGCCCAGCACCTTGGCCAGGAAAAGCCGAAATCTATGGAAGCCCTCACGACACTCATGACCCACTTTTGCGTGGGAGAAGACAGCTGACTGGCTCACAGCAATAACATATCAAAGAACCACGGTATTTCAGATACCAATGATAGCAATGGCAGGTCATGTCGCGACAAACATAAGCGCCGCGTCAATAGCGACAATACCGAGGATACGACAGTTAATGCCGGATTCAAAGGCTCTAAACCCGGTCAGCGGAAAAATCCATTCAAAAGAAGCACTCCGGGCCCGTCCAGTTTGGACCGTATACTCGATCGCTCATGCCAAATACATGGCACCCCCGACAAGCCAGCCAACCACACCAACAGGGAATGTTGGGTGTTCATGCAGGCCGGCAAGTTAAACGCTGAAAACAAAGATAAGGGGCTACATAGCGATGATGAGGAGGAGCCCCGGCAGCCGAACACCGGAGGGCAGATGAGGTTCCCCCCCACAAGTGCGGACGGTGAACATGATATACGCAACCCACATCCCCAAGAGGGAGCGGGAGTGTGCGTTAAGGGATGTATATGCGTTGGAGCCAGTCGCCCCAAAGTTCAACCCATGGTCCTCCTGTCCGATCACCTTCGACCGCAGGGACCATCCCACTAGTATCCGTCATGGCGGATTCGCCGCACTAGTCCTAGACCCAATCATCGACGAATTTCACCTCACTCGAGTCCTTATGGACAGCGGCAGCAGCCTGAACCTGCTTTATCAGGACACAGTGAGCAAAATGGGTATAGACCCCTCAAGGATCAAACCCACAAAAATGACCTTCAAAGGCGTCATACCAGGTGTAGAGGCCCATTGCATAGGCTCAGTCACACTGGAACTGGTCTTCGGATCTCCGGATAACTTCCAAAGCAAGGAGTTAATCTTCGATATAGTCCCATTCCGCAGCGGCTATCATGCACTGCTCGGGCGAACCGCATTTGCGAGATTCAATGCGGTACCGCACTATGCATATCTCAAGCTCAAGATGCTAGGACCTCGGGGGGTCATCACATTCAATGGAAACACAGAGCGCTCTCTCCACACGGAGGAGCACACTGCGGCCCTCGCAGCAAAAGCGCAAAGCAGCCTCTTAAGGCAATCCACCAGTTCGGCGATTAAAGACCCGGACACCTTCAAGCGTGCCCGGAGCAATCGGCAACAAGACCGCCTGGCAATTTCCGAGCTCGCATAGCAATGCGGCCCCCACCCTAGTCCCGGCCAAACGACGAAATCCGTGCCACGCGTACATAATTACGCATTTAAAATACCATGGGCATAGGTGGGGAGGGGGGCACGACTACGGCACACCCCAAGACGCGGCTCAACCACACTAGGGGCTTCCCGCTTTGTTATTTTTCACTCTTTCAGGACTTTAATCTCTGGAAGCCCCGTCCGGCAGTATGATTGCCGGACACACGATGCAACAACCAAGGAGGCAGAAAGCCACGTCGCACCACAGAAATCCCAGGTGGTCTCCGATAACGAGTGAAATACTTGATTTAATAACCATTCCTCAGCTTGCCCTTGGAGGGGACATGTCAAATAGTCCTACTTTTTGCTTATCGCACTACTTGTATCATTCTGCTTCGACGCACCTTTTTGAATAAACAATGCATAGCACTAGACTATTACCGCATTCTCTATATATGTTGATTCGTGACATCCAGCACCCGTACACTCTAGTACGGCCCATACGCCAGGAGCTTAAGCGTATCCCATAATACGGTGTGAGAAGTCCGAACACTTCCGACGGTGCGACACCCCGAACTTATACCATTATATGCATCAGCTCCGAATCATGTCTTGGGTCAATAGTTGGGTTTGCCTGACTCCCATGTTTTGGTACCATACGTTGCGCTATATCGGCAAAGGTAGCACTGGGAGAACTACTGCGATTGTGCCCCGGTTCATATGGGCTAAGCACCACAGTAGAGAAAGCTAAAACTGACTGTCATGATAAGGCGAGGGCTGGTTGCTGTTCGAGAGGTCTCGAGTCCCTAAAGACTTATGCCGCTTAGAGCGAGGAGTCGGCTTTGTCGGGCTTAAGGCGTGTATAGCGTCCCGAATTCGGCCTTCCGAATACTAGGGGCTTCGCCAAAATTTAAAATTGTAGACTTATATGCCTAAGTGAGAGTGATAAAGCATTATAGTCCGATTGCCTTGTTCGTTGTGCTGAGCACCTCCCTCGAAGTACCAAACAATGGGAAAAAGAGTGCTCAGATTTATCCCGAACACCCCAGCACTCGTGGCATGGGGGCAGAAGCCGACGACTGGCCATCTCTCAGATTTAATAAACAGCCGCACAGAAGGTAATATTTTAAATTCAAACAAGCGTTGCATAGCGCATATGAACAAGTTTTCATAATACAGGATCACACGAGCAAGTTCACTCAAAAATTTCATCCTTCGCACACTCGTCCGCTACAAGACGGGCACCCTTCAGGACACCCTCATAATACATCTCAAGGTGGCGATGCTCCTTGCCCTGCGGCGGCCCCTCCTTCACCAGCTTCTCGGCGTCCATCTTGGCCCAGTGCACCTTCGCACGGGCAAAGGTCCGGCGTGCGCCTTCGATGCAGACGGACCGCTTTATGACCTCTAGCCGTGGGCAGGCATCTACAAGCTGCCTCACCAGGATGAAGTAGCTGTTGGGAAGGGAGTCACCAGGCCACATCCGGACTATAAGGCCCCTCATGGCCTGTTCAGCCACCTTGTGCAGCTCGACAAGTTGCTTCAAATGGTCGCTCATAGGCATCGGGTGTTCGGTCCCAGTATACTGAGACTAGAACAACTTCTATGTCGAGCTTCCCTCCTCGGCCTGGTAATATTTCGCGGCATCCGACACGCTGCGGGGCAAATCTGCGAATGCTCCTGGAGAGCTCCGGACTCGGGTAAGTAACAAGTAATTTACTTTCACATGCTTGCATTGCATATTGAATGCCTTACCCGCCGCTATCTTCCTCATCGCCTCAATTTCCTGGAGGGCCTTTTGGGCTTTAGCCTTGGCATGCTTTGTGCTCTCGAGAGCCGTGGCAAGCTCAGACTCTCGCGTCTTCGAGTCAAGATCCAAAGCCTCATGCTTCTTCATGAGAGCCTGGAGCTCTTGCTGCACCTCGCCCACCCGTGCCTCTTGTTTTTCCTGCTCGGTGAGCTCCTTGGCCGCTTTGTTTTCGGCCTCAGACAACGCTTGCTTCAGGGTCGCCACTTCGGTCGTGGCCCCTGGCACATCCATGATGATCCTGTCATTTCGCAACGGCATCTTATATATATATATATATATATGGACAAGGCATCACTTACCTTTGTTCTCCTCGAGATGCCTCTTGGCAAGGCCAAACTCTTTCTCGGACCGCTCGAGGTTCTGCTTCAGTGTGCCGACCTCCGCAGTCAGTGCGGCAGAGGTCAGCAGCGAAGCCTGCATACCCATATAGACATACTTATATCAGACTCCTGCAGATATTATTTGATCCTGTATTCGGCTTTTTTTGTGAACACCAAACAGAGCATCAGGGGCTACTGTCTATGCGGTAATATTTTCCCTATATTTTAAATACTTACCTCAAAGCCTGTTAGAAGGCTGGCACAGGCTTCAGTCAGTCCGCTCTTGGCGGACTAAACCTTCTCGATCACCGCACTCATAATAGTGCGGTGCTCTTCGTCGATGGAAGCGCCGCGAAGCGCTCCCAGCAGGTCATCTGGTGCCTCTGGATGGACAGAGGTCACCGGCACGAACGTCTTGCCCCTCTTGGAAGGGGGCCGCCTGCCCGAGTCCAGAACCACTGGAGGTTCCAGCGTGGTGTTCGGCTAAGCGCCGAACTTGGAGCCCCTGGGAGCCTTGCTCCCTTTGCTCCTGGAGTCCGGAAGGTCGCCTTGAGGCGCCTCCGGGACTATCCCCCCCGGTTTGGTGCCCCTTGAGACAATACCTCGACATTGTCCGTAGGGCGAGGAGAGGAGGCGGATGGAAGTGGATCGCTATCCATATCCGACGAGTCCAAGGAACCGTTCGACGAGGATACGTTGATACGGCCTCGGGGTGGACTGCATGGTCATATTCGACGTTAGGAGAAGTAGTGCAACAAAAGTATGCTATGAGTTACTCTGTTATCCGAATACTTACGACTTTGCCAGGGGCTTGGCCCTAGGTAACCACTCGTCTTCGCCATCGGCGGCGGTGGTGTAATAGTCCGGAAGGAGAGTCCTTCCCTTCTTGGACCCTTCAGCCACCCCGGTTGGGGCGGCCTTCGTTTTCTTGTCTCCCCCGGCTGGAGGGGGAGAGTCTTCATCTTCCTCCTCCTCGTTTTCATGGGAGGATTACGTCTCAGAGTTATCAGACGATGAGTCCGATACCACCTGGCGCCGGGAACTCTTTCGGGTTCCCTTGGCCTTCTTCTTCGTCTTCTCGGGCACCTCATAAGGAGCCGGAGTTCGCATCTCCGTCAGGAGAGCGTCTGCAGGGTCTTCAGGCAGAGGGGCCAAACAGTTAATCCGCTCCGATGTCTCCACCCAGTCCTGTCAAAGGCATGGGAGCTCAGACCCTGCACATGGTTATAAGCTATGGGAAATAAATACGCAACCAGATGTACAAAACTTACCGGATTCGCAGGGCGCTTCGCGCTTAGCCCATGGTCCTCGGTAAGAGAAGGAGGGACCTCGGCGCCCTTGAACAACACCCTCCAGACGTCCTTATGCGTCGTGTCGAAGAGCTCGTGTAGAGTCTGGTGCTGGGCTGGGTCAAACTCCCATAAGTTGAAATCCCGTTGTTGACACGGGAGGATCCGGCGGAAGAGCATGACCTGGACTATGTTGACAAGCTTAAGTTTCATGCTTATCATGTTTCGAATACACTTCTGGAGTCCGTCCGGCTCCACCGATGAACCCTAGGACAGGCCCTTCTCCTTCCAGGAAGTGAGCCGTGTGGGGATTCGGGATCAAAACTCGGGGGCCGCCACCCAGTTGATGCCGCGCGGCTCGGTGATGTAGAACCACCCCAATTGCCACCCCTTTATGGTCTCCTCAAAGGAGCCCTCGAGCCACGTAACATTGGGCATTTTTCCCACCATGGCTCCGCCGTATTCCGCTTGTTGGCCGCCTACTACCTTCGGCTTGATATTGAAGGTCTTCAGCCACAGGCCGAAGTGGGGCCGGATACGGTGGAAAGCCTCGCACACGATGATGAACGCCGAGATGTTGAGGATAATATTCAGGTCCAGATCATGAAAGTCCATCCCATAATAGAACATAAGGTCGCGGAAGAATGGATGGAGGGGGAACCCCAGTCCGCGGACGAAGTGGGGAAGGAAAACCACCCTTTCGTGAGGTTCCGGGGTAGGGATGATCTGCCCCGCGGCTGGCAGCCAGTGTGCGATATCCGCATCTAAGTATCCGGCCCCACGTAGTTTTTTATGTGTCCCTTTGTGACGGAGGAGGCCATCCACTTGCCTCCTGCTCTGGGCATGTTTGGAGAGAGTACAGGAGAAGGATGTGGACTTGGGCACTGGAGCTCGAGTGCGCGAGAATGGATGAGCAGGGAGGAAGAAGGCGTGGGTAGAAAAAAGTGAGACCTTATCCCATTATAAGGGCGGACAAAACTATGGCCCCCACAAGCCTGGTAAAACTCGCTTATCCCCCCAAGCGCCGCAATTGATGGCGCGGTTGGGTTACCCACGTCCGTATTGATGAGAATTCCATGATAAGGGAAACACGATCTCTCCTTTGACAAGACATGTCAAGAAACCGCCTCGCGTTATGTGCGGGGTTGGTTAAAGAAAAACGGTTCAAATAATTACCGAGCCGTGGCGTGATGTCATGCTGCCAAAGCGCGTCAGCAGATTAGATTTGTGGAAATATTATTCTCTCTACGGTGGTATGTGGAACTTATTTTGCAGGGTCGGACACTATCCTTTTATTCAAACTCTTCCATGGTGTATTCGGAGGAGGAACCTGTCTTGCAATGCCGAAGACAACACTGCGCGCCGGACTCATCGTCATTGAATCCTGGTTTAGGGGCTACTGAGGGAGTCCTAGATTAGGGGTCTCCAGACAGCCGGACTATATCCTTTGGCCGGACTGTTGGACTATGAAGATACGAGATTGAAGACTTCGTCACGTGTCCAGATGGGACTCTACTTGGCGTGGAAGGCAAGCTAGGCAATACAGATATGGATATCTCCTCCTTTGTAACTGACCTTGTGTTACCCTAGCCTCCTCCGGTGTCTATATAAACCGGAGGGTTTTAGTCCATAGGACAACATACAATCAGACCATAGGCTAGCTTCTAGGGTTTAGCCTCTCTGATCTCATGGTAGATCAACTCTTATACTACTCATATTATCAAGAATAATCAAGTAGGAAGTAGGGTTTTACCTCCATCAAGAGGGCCCGAACCTGGGTAAAACATCGTGTCCCCTGCCTCCTGTTACCATCCGCCTTAGACGCACAGTTCGGGACCCCCTACCCGAGATCCGCCAGTTTTGACACCAACACCCTCCATCACTCACATCATCACAGATTTCCTTCTCTTGACCCCTGGCGGGATTTCCTTGGTTCAGAAAGGGTTTGCCGGGGCGATTTGCTTCACCGCCTCGGCCCTTACCGCCAGCAGCATTCTGACATTTTTCCTTGTCACACTTATCATATTCTGCCCTCTGTTTCCTAACAAGCTGCTCAACCTGGTAACATTCTGGAAGGTCGTGGCCCTTGGTCCATATGAGTAGCTTCAGCCTACCAAGCCTTTCTCGGGAGTGACCGACGGTTCCACCACACTGATAGGACAGGTCCGCCTCCCTGTCACCTTGGGGAACGCAAGAACTACCGCACCGAGCTCATTGACTTTGACATCACGCACATCTTTCTGCCATACAACGCCATCCTCGGATATCCAGCCCTGGCCAAGTTCATGCTGGTGACACACCATGGTTACAATGTCCTGAAGATGCCAGGAAGCGGCGGAATCATCACAGTCCTGTGCAAAGAGAAAGATAAGGTGTGCTCTCTCGAGCGCGCCTTCCAAGCTGCCACAATCGACGACCCTGACAGCAAGAGCGAGGAGAAGAAGCAGCTGCGCCGTACCGGACCTCAGGAGGGTGCCGTCGCGGCTGGAACCTCATCGGGATCAGCACCCACTCCAGGGGCGCCTCCCTCCGTTGCATAGGAAGGTGCGCCCAGTGCCCTTCTCGGGCAGGGCTCGGGGGCTCTCTTTTGGAGGGCCTCGGACCTTGCCAACATCGCGAGGGATCCCCTCGGGAACCACTTGGAGGCATGCTTCCCGGCACGTTTCCCTCAGGAGAACACAGGGCAAGGAGCGTCCATCGCTCAGGAGTTAATCACCAAGACCACTCAAGAACTGCAAGACGCAAGGGCCATGTGCGGCGACCGCCACTCACGAGGCGCATCTCCCCATCCAGGCGAGGATGCTGGGCTGCGCGTCTGTGTCGACGTACCAGGGCTCAACAGGGCAGCATCTCAGGAGCTTTTCTGGCCTTCGCGCGTGGGCCGTTGCGAGGGTCCACCACACAGCTACGTTCACATGCCCTTCGGCTTGCCGAGCATGTCGTCAGCCTATCAGCGCAACCTGTACCGTGTCCTGGCAGCTCAGGAGGCCAGGCACCATGCCGTCCTGGCAGAGATGGAGATGGTCCTTAGAGAACCACCTGAGCCCCCAGAGCCTCCCGAGGCTCAGGGCCCCGGTGGCTCGTGAGGAACGACCCCTTTGCCGCGTGCCTTCAACTGCACCAACTGTCCTTCGTCGACAGAACCAGGTGACATTTTCCAAGTTCGTTTAGCTGGGAGCACCCCTCGGGCTGCATTATTCCTAGGCCGTGTGGGTCCATCCCTGTGGCATGTACCTGTTTTGCTTATGCATTTAGTTTACACTGTTGGGGGTGCCCCTCGGGTTGCATCACCCCCGAGCCGCTCGGGCCTGACCCGGTGGCATGTATCTTTCTGCATTTACCCAAGCTGATTTGCCTTCCATGCTTATCCAACTTATGGCTATCACTTGCTTGATTGCTGCCCACTATGGGGCCACGCGCCGGCACCCTTCTTCAGGGCCCCTTTTGCTTTGTCTGACCATCTCGCAGGACCAAGACAATAAACAAGGGCCGAGACCAGGCGCAACCCGCCTTGAGGTAGGACCTCGTGAGTCCCGCGCTAGCTCACGAGTGCACATGCACACCTCGCTAAACCCTACCGTGCCAGCCACGTGTCAGGGTGGGGCTGTACACACCCCGGGGGCTCTCCGCAATAGGGAGTCCCCTCGCCCGCTCCAGAAGCCAACCAGCGGTCTGGCGCCCTTCTTCGCGTTAACTTGCAGGGGCTTCCTGAGGATCATGGCGGGCGGTACCATGGTCTATGCTTCTTCTCTCATGCGATTTGCTTGCGCGTTAAAAGGGGCGCTCCTGAGCATCGCATCACAGGAGCTCTTACTGGCTCTCCAGCCCTCACCACCTGGCCTTGACCACGACATCGCGACCTGGCATACCAGTGGCAGCTGAGCTTGCTCGAGGGCCGGGACCTGATGACGCATAGCAGCAAGAAGAGCATGGAGGGGAGGGGGAAACCCGCACGGGCCTGGCAGGGCAACGACCGACTCACGAGCCCGGGCATACCACGAGGAGTAAACGCCAGACAGACCAGATAAGTTCACACACGGAGCCCACCTATCGCCACGACACAAGACCTTCGCAGTGCATCTATTGCGGCAATGTCGCCTCCCTTTCTTGGCTCTTCATGGTTGCTTGGGCGCTAAGGGGGACCTCCTGATCATCGCGCCTCAGGAGCTCTAACTGGACCTCGGGCCACTCACCTCCTGGCCTTGACCACGGCGTCGTGACCTGGTATACCAGCGACGGCTGCAGCCTGCCTGGGTACCGGGACCTGTCAGCATAGAGCATCAAGCCGGCACAGGATTGGAAAGGGGAGGTCGAGCCTCGGCAGGATATGCGCCCATGCAATTCCATAACAAGGACCATATATACGCAAAAGACATTACATACCCTATACTTGCCCCCACGGGGTAATTCATGATTCTTCGCAGGGAACCAGGACGAGAACTAAGAGGAATCCTATCTACACCCTCCCGTGACGGACGCCATCATAAATAGTGGGCCACGGGAGGCCGGCGCCGACCCCATCCAGATCAGCGGCGGCGGCTGGACGCCGCGGCCCTGCTCTGAGCTCGGCGGGAGCTTGGCGGCACGTAGCTGTCGTTGCTCGTCTCCGGAGACTTCAAGGGCTCAGGAGAGTCGCTGGACCACCACGAGTCGCCGCTTCCGCTGGAGGAGCTGCAGGCAAGACTGGTGGAGGGCCCCGCGCCCACCGCGACGTCGTCCTGGTGACCTCCTTCAAGGCAGCACTCCAAGAGGCGGCTTTCCGCGTCGAAGACCTTGAAGAAAAGCACGGAGGCGCCTTCGTACTCAAAGTGGATCGCGAGGGCGCCGTCCGCACCGCAGACCCGGGCAATCTTGCTTAGCCTCAGGTCATGAAGATCTTCCCAGAGGCGACGGTTCCAATCTCCGCTCCGGTTGCTGGGGTGTTGCAGTCAGCATGCTGCAGCCAAAGTTCGGAGACAACCCTCGGCGGCACCTCGGTGGCGAAGAACAGTGGGAGGCGTATCTAGGTGCTTGGTGGCATCGCCGCCCACAGCACGAACTCACGCGGCGAGTCCGCAACATGGATCCTTGGGGCGACGACGTGTGTCCCCGCGGCACGGCGACCACAGCCACGGCGCGGGCGGCGCCGCTCGTCGCTCCGCCCTCCTGAGCCCTCAGCTCGGGCGCACAAGGGTAGCAGATACCCTGGAGGAGGCCACTCGCACCAAGGCCTCGTCACCACCTGCATCGCCGCTTCATCACGACGGTGAACCGACCTCTTCTTCGACGGAAGCGGCTCTTGATCATTGCGGGGGGCCTTTCCCTTCTCTGCGGCAGAGAACCTTCGGATGGGCGATATTGCTCCAAGCGGTGGAGCGAGGAAGAAGCAAGTGAACCAAGAAGGGATGGGCAGAGGGGGCTCCATCCCCCCTCCACATTTGTGGCGGAAGAAAGCCAACCGACATCTCCCACGATCACAGGTAATGATGATTTTCCTTGCATGTTGCAGGGACTAGTCAAATCGAGCAGTTGCCGAGGCGGCGTGGGGAAGACGAGACGCCCACAACCAATCAACAACTATGCGTCAACCGAGGCCGCAGGCTTTTAGGGCCCGCGGCGCTCCGCGCTTGATCCTTTGGCTTCGCCTCGAAGCCAAGCCCGAGCGCGCCTTGGGCCCGGGGGCTACTGTCGGTGTTCTGGGAACGGGGGTCCCTAGACTTGCCCGCAAGCGGCCCATGGCGTGGCTGTGCTGGCAGGTCTGTACGGCCCATCATCATCAACACGGCATCCAAGACCCTCACGAGGCGGATGATAACCCACAAGTATAGGGGATGGCAACAGTTTTCGATGGTAGAGTATTCAACTCAAATTTATTGATACGACACATGGGGAGCCAAAGAATATTCTCAAGTATTAGCAGCTGAGTTGTCAATTCAACCACACCTGGAAACTTAGTATCTGTAGCAAAGTATTTAGTAGCAAAGTAATATGATAGTGGTGATAACGATAGCAAAAGGTAACAATAGTGAAAGTAATGTTTTTGGTATTTTGTAGTGATGATAGCAATAGCAACGGGAAAGTAAATAAGCGAAGAACAATATATGGAAAGCTCATAGGCAATGGATCAGTGATGGAGAATTATGTCGGATGCGGTTCATCATGCAACAGTCATAACCTAGGGTGACAGAGAACTAGCTCCAGTTCATTGATATAATGTAGGCATGTATTCTGAATATAGTCATACGTGCTTATGGAAAAGAACTTTCATGACATCTTTTGTACTACCCTTCTGTGGCAGCGGGGTCCTTACGGAAACTAAGGGATATTAAGGCCTCCTTTTAATAGAGTACCGGAACAAAGCATTAACACATAGTGAATACATGAACTCCTCAAACTATGGTCATCACCGGTAAGTATCCCGATTATTGTCACTTCGGGGTTAACGGGTCATAACACCTAATAGGTGACTATAGACTTGCAAGATAGGATCAAGAACACTCATATATTGATGAAAACATAATAGGTTCAGATCTGAAATCATGGCACTCGGGCCCTAGTGACAAGCATTAAGCATAGCAAAGTCATAGCAACATCAATCTCAGAACATAGTGGACACTAGGGATCAAACCCTAACAAAACTAACTCGATTACATGATAGATCCCATCCAACCCATCACCGTCCAGCAATCCTACGATGGAATTACTCATGCACGGCGGTGAGCATCATGAAATTGGTGATGGAGGATGGTTGATGATGACGATGGCGACGGATTCCCCTCTCCGGAGCCCCGAACGGACTCCAGATCAGCCCTCCCGAGAGGTTTTAGGGCTTGGCGGCGGCTCCATATCGTAAAATGTGATGATTTCTTCTTGCTGATTTTTTTCTCCCTGAAACACAATATATGGAGTTGGAGTTGGAGTTGGAGAGGCAACAGGGGGCCCACGAGGTAGGGGGGCGCGCCCTAGGGGGCAGGCACGCCCCCCAACCTTGTGGCAAGGTGGTGGGCCCCCTGGCCTTCATCTTTTGCAGGTATTTTTCTTATTTTCTAAAAAGTGGCTCCGTGAAGTTTCAGGTCATTCCGAGAATGTTTGCTCCTGCACATAAATAACACCATGGTAATTCTGCTGAAAACAGCGTCAGTCCGGGTTAGTTCCATTCAAATCTTGCAAGTTAGAGTCCAAAACAAGGGAAAAAGTGTGTGTAAAAGTAGATACGTTGGAGACGTATCAACTCCCCCAAGCTTAAAACTTTGCTTGTCCTCAAGCTATTCAGTTGATAAACTAAAAGTGATAAAGAAAAACTTTTACAAACTCTGTTTGCTCTTGTTGTTGTAAATATGTAAAGCCAGCATTCAAGTTTTCAGCAAAGATTATAACTAACCACATTCACAATAACGCATAGGTCTCAATTTTACTCATATCAATGGCATAATCAACTAGCGAGGCATAATAATGAATCTCGGATGACAACACTTTCTCAAAACAATCATAATATGATATAACAAGGTGATATCTCGCTAGCCCTTTCTGAGACCGCAAAACATAAATGCAGAGCACCTTTAAAGACCAAGGACTGAGTAGACATTGTAATTCATGGTAAAAGAGATCCAGTCAAGTCATACTCAATGTAAACTAACAGTAATGAATGCAAATGACAGCGGTGCTCTCCAACTGGTGCTTTTTAATAAGAGGATGATGACTCAGCATAAAAGTAAATAGATAGGCCCTTCGTAGAGGGAAGCAGGGATTTTTAGAGGTGCCAGAGCTAGGTTTTGAAATAGAGGTGAATAATATTTTGAGCGGTATACTTTCATTGTCAACATAACAACCAAGAAATGGTGATATCTTCCATGCTACACACATTATAGGCGGTTCCCAAACAGAATGGTAAAGTTTATACTCCCCCTTCTACCAACAAGCATCAATCCATGGCTTGCTCGAAATAATGAGTGCCTCCAAGTAACAAGAGTCCCAGGGGGAGTTTTGTTTGCAATTATTTTGATTTAGTTTGCATAAAGCATGGGACTGGGCATCCCGGTGACCAGCCATTTATGTCGTGAGTGAGGAGCGGAGTCCACTCCTCTTGAAAATAACCCGCCTAACATGGAAGATATGGACAACCCTAGTTGATACATGAGCTATTCGAGCATACAAAACAGGATATTTATTTGAAGGTTTAGAGTTTGGAACATACAAATTTACTTGGAATGGCAGGTAGATATCGTATATAGGTAGGTATAGTGGACTCATGTGGAATAACTTTGGGGTTTAAGGGATTGGATGCACAAGCAGTATTCCCGCTTAGTACAGGTGAAGGCTAGCAAAAGACTGGGAAGCGACTAGCTAGAGAATGACAATAGTCATGAACATGCATTAAAATTAATCAACACCGAATGCAACCATGAGCAGGTTATAATCCACCATGAACATAAATATCGTGAAGGCTATGTTGATTTTGTTTCAACTACATGAGTGAACATGCGCCAAGTCAAGTCACTTAAATCATTCAGAGGAGGATACCACCCTATCATACCACATCATAACCATTTTAATAGCATCTTGGCACGCAAGGTAAACCATTATAACTCATAGCTAATCAAGCATGGCACAAGAAACTATGATCTCTAGTTGTAATTGCAAAAATGTTTATTCATAATAGGCTGAATCAGGAATGATGAACTAATCATATTTACAAAAACAAAAGAGGTCGAGTTCATACCAGCTTTTCTCATCTCAGCCAGTCCATCATATATCATCACAATTGCCTTTCACTTGCACGACCGAACGATGTGAATAATAATAATAGTGCACATGCATTGGACTAAGATGGAATCTACAGGCATTCAATAAACAGGAGAAGACAAGGCAATATGGGCTCTTTTCTCAGATTAATAATAATGCATATAAGAGCCACTTCAACAATTTAATTATGGTCTTCTCCTATCGACCCCCAAAGAAAAGGAAAGAAATAAAACTATTTACACGGGAAAGCTCCCAACAAGCAAAAGAAGAACATGAAATATTTTTGGGTTTTCTTTTTAATTACTACTACAAGCATGGAAAGTAAATTAATTAAAAGCTACAACTAATTTTTTTTGTTTTTTCTTAAGGTTTATTAAACACACAAGAAAAAAGCATAAAAAGGAAAGTAAACTAGCATGTCTGACACAATGAAAAAGTATGAGCACTAACATCTAGCAATTAGTGTGTGAACATAAATGTAATGTCGGTGGGAAATACATACTCCCCCAAGCTTAGGCTTTTGGCCTAAGTTGGTCTATGGCCACGGCTGGCCTGGCGGATATCCATAATAATAGTTGGGGTCGTACTGCGATGCAGCGGCTATCGCCTGCTGAGCTACAGCGTGGCGACGAGCGGCCTACTCTCTCCTCTCGTACTCATCTGCCTCCTCTCTGGTAATAGTATATCCTCCTCTTGCCTGATAATCAAAGAAGGCAGGAGCAGGGAGAGTAATACGGACATCACGGTGTCTGTCAAAGATTAGTCGATACTAGAGAGGTGATTCGTTCCTCTCCACAAACTGGTGGTGAACCATAGCATTAAAATCTAGATAAGCAGGAGGTAATTCAATATCATCTTCGCGTATGGCTATACCAAGAAAATTAGCTATGCGGGTTGCATAAATTCCACCAAAGAAATCTCCATTAAGTCTATTAAGATGCAAGCTACGTGCAACAATGGCTCCCAAATTATATGATTTGTCTCCTAACACAGCACTCCTAAGAATACTAAGAACGGGGACACACATGTGAGATGCCTCATCTTTACCATTAATGCATCTACCTATGAAGAGAGCAAAATCATGTATAGCAGGAAAGTGAATGCTCCATATGCTAGCTTGTGTAATATCTCTAGATTCTCCCACAGTTATTCTAGAAAGAAAATCTCTAAATTGAGATTTGCGAGGATCCCTATACTACCCCATTGTGGAAGTTTGCAAGCAGTGGTAAAATCCTCTAATTCCATAGTGTAAGATTTATCATAAAGATCAAACAGGACAGTTGGAGAATTACGGGAAGTTGAAAATTCAAACCTCCTCACAAAGGTACTGGTGAGATAGTGACATTGGCTGCACTTCTCTTCCTCAAAGCTCACAAGATCAGCGTTACACAAATATGCGTTAAATTCTTCCTTAATTCCCGCTCGATCCATAAAGTTCTTAGAAGGCCATTCACAAGGACGCACTGGAGCGTCTCTTGGTGGCTCTTCATCAGCATCACGCATTGCAAGCCTGGGTCCATGCTTCCTTGAAGAACCATCTTGGAACATTTTCCTAAGCATATCTCTTCCTCTGAAAAATTCTGAATTTTTTTAGTAACTTCAAAATAAAAGTAAACCAAACTCAATGATATTGATAGCAACTACTCCTACAAGTGCCTAGGGCCTATATCATGCATCAAAACTACTTTTGACCATATAAATTTGACATGCAAGCTCAAGAACAGGGTCACCTAAGAAACACAAATTTGCAATGAATAAAGCACTAGAACAAAAACTAATTGGACCAATGGAGGAGTCACATACCAGGGAACAATCTCCCCAAGCAGTTTTGTGAGACGTGCTTTGAGCAAGGAGATCGAAAATGGCAGCAAGATGAGCTAGAACTCGTACTTGAGCTGGATATTCGTGTTTGTGGGAGGAAGATGAAGTGTGTGGGTGCAAGAATAAGTGGAGGAGGGCCACCGTGGGCCCACGAGGCAGGGGCGTACCCTAGAGGGGTGAGCGCGCCCTCCACCCTCGTGGGCAGGTGGTTGACCCCACTGGTGTGTTCTCAGTTCCATAAATCCTCAAATATTCTAGAAAAAATCATATTTAAATTTCAGGGCATTTGGAGAACTTTTATTTTCGAGGTATTTTTATATTGCACGGATAATAAGATAACAGACAGAAAAATATTTATTTTTATTTTATTATATATAAATAACAGAAAGTAAAAGTGGGGTACAGAAGGTTGTGCATTCTAGTTTCATCCATCTCATGATCATCAAAAGGAATCCACTAACAAGGTTGATCAAGTCTTGTTAACGAACTCATTCCGAATAACATGGAAGCGGAGAAATTTCGAATAACACTATGTTACCTCAACGAGTATATGCACATCCCCAACAATAAGAATATCATATTTCTTCTTGACAGTAGGAAGAGGGAATTCAAAACCTCCAAATATAATCGATGGAATTTTCCCAATAGAGTTGATACTATGAACTTGAGGTTGTTTCCTCGGAAAGTGTACCGTATGCTCATTGCCATTAACATGAAATGTGACATTGACTTTAGTGCAATCAATAACAGCCCCTGCAGTATTCAAAAAGGGTCTTCCAAGAATTATAGACATACTATCGTCCTCGGGAATATCAAGAATAGCAAAGTCCGTTAAAATAGTAACGTTTGCAACTACAATAGGCACATCCTCACAAATACCGACAGGTATAGCAGTAGATTTATCAGCCATTTGCAAAGATATTTCAATAGGTGTCAACTTATACAAATCAAGTCTACGATATAAAGAGAGAGGCATAACACTAACACCGGCTCCAAGATCACATCAAGCGGTTTTAACATAGTTTCTTCTAATGGAGCATGGTATAGTTGGTACTCCTGGATCTCCAAGTTTCTTTGGTATTCCACCCTTAAAAGTATAATTAGCAAGCATGGTGGAAATTTCAGCTTCCGGTATATTTCTTTTATTTGTAATAATATCTTTCATGTACTTAGCATATGGATTGGTTTTAAGCATATCAGTTAATCGCATACGCAAAAAGATAGGTCTAATCATTTCAGTAAAGTGCTCAAAATCCTCATCATCCTTTTTCTTGGATTGGTTGGGAGGAAAAGGCATGGGTTTCTAAACCCATGGTTCTCTTTCTTTACCATGTTTCCTAGCAACAAAGTCTTTTTATCATAACATTGATTCTTTGATTGTGGGTTTTCAAGATCAACAGCAGGTTGAATTTCTATGTCATTATCATTACTAGGTTGAGCATCATCATGAACATTATTATTAGCATTATCACTAGTTTCAGGTTCATTACCAGATTGAGTTTCAGCATCAGAAATAGAAATATCATTTGGATTCTCAGGTGTTTCAACAATAGGATCACTAGAAGCATGCAAAGTCCTATCATTTTTCTTTTTCTTCTTTTTAGAAGAACTAGGTGCATCTATATTATTTCTCTAAGAATCTTGCTCAATTCTCTTAGGATGGCCTTCAGGATACAAAGGTTCCTGGGTCATTCTACCAGTTGTAGTAGCCACTCTAACAGTATTATCATTATCTATACTATTCAATTCATTGAGCAAATCATTTTGAGCTTTAAGTACTTGTTCTACTTGAGTGGTAACCATAGAAGCATGTTTACTAATAAGTTTAAGTTCACCTTTAACATTAGCCATATAATCACCCAAGTGTTCAAGCATATTTGAATTGTATTTTAATTGTCTACCAAAATAAGCATTAAAGTCTTCTTGCTTAGCCATAAATTTATCTAACTCATCTAAGCATGGGATAGCAAACTTAGTAAATGGGATTACAACTTTATCATATCTATTGAGAGAATTTACCTTCACTACCTGTGTCGGGTTATCAAGACCATGTGTTTGTTCAATAGGTAAGGGATTAAGATTATATGTTTCTTCAATAGGCGGTGAATTAAGACCATGTATTTCTTCAATAGGAGGTAAATTCTTAACATCTTCAGCTTTAATACCTTTTTATTTCATAGATTTCTTTGCATCTTGCATATCTTCAGGACTGAGAAATAGAATACCCCTCTTCTTCGGAGTTGGTTTAGGAATAGGCTCAGGAATTGGCTTCGAAGGTGTCCAATTATTTTCATTTGTCAACATATTATTCCATAGGATTTTAGCTTCATCCGGTGTTCTTTCTGTGAAAACAGAACCAGCAAAACTATCCAGGTAATCTCTGGAGGCATCGGTTAGTCCATTATAAAAGATATCAAGTATTTCATTTTTCTTAAGAGGATGATCAGGCAAAGCATTAAGTAATTGGAGAAGCCTCCCCCAAGCTTGTGGGAGACTCTCTTCTTCAATTTGCACAAAATTATATATATCCCTTAAAGCAGCTTGTTTCTTATGAGCAGGGAAATATTTAGTAGAGAAGTAATAAATCATATCCTGGGGACTACGCACACAACCAGGATCAAGAGAATTAAACGATATCTTAGCATCACCCTTTAATGAGAACGGAAATATTTTAAGGATATAAAAGTAACGAGTTCTCTCATCTTTAGTGAACGGGATAGCTATATCATTCAATTTAGTAAGATGTGCCACAAGAGTTTCAGATTCATAACCATGAAAGGGATCAGATTCAACTAAAGTAATTATATCAGGATCAACAGAGAATTCATAATCCTTATCAGTAACAAAGATAGGTGAAGTAGCAAAAGCAGGGTGAGGTTTAATTCTAGCATTTAAAGATTGCTTACTCCATTTAGCTAATAATCTTTTGAGTTTAGTTCTATTTTGGCACACTAAAATAGCTAAGGAAGCTTCTTGATCAAATACATAACCCTTAGGAATAACAGGTGATTCTTCATCATCACTTTCATCAGTATCATCAGATTCAATATTTCCAATTTCTCTAGCCCTAGCAAGTTGTTCATCAAGAAACTCACTGGGTGGCATAGTAGTATCAGGCATAGAGGTAGTTTCATCATAAGTATCATGCATAGCAGAAGTGGCATCATCAATAACATGCGACATATCAGAACAAACAGCAGGAGAAGGTGTAGGTGTCGCAAACTTACTCATAACAGAAGGTGAATCAAGTGCAGAGCTAGATGGCAGTTCCTTACCTCCCCTCGTAGTTGAGGGATAGATCTTGGTTTTTGGATCTCTCAAGTTCTTCCTAATGATAAGCACATATATATCCCAAGTGACTCAAAGAATAGAGCTATGCTCCCCGGCAACGCCACAAGAAAATAGTCTTGATAACCCACAAGTATAGGGGATCGCAACAATTTTCGAGGGTAGAGTATTCATTTATTGATTTGACACAAGGGGAGCCAAAGAATATTCTCAAGTATTAGCAGCTGAGTTGTCAATTGAACCACACCTGGAAACTTAGTATCTGCAGCAAAGTATTTAGTAGCAAAGTAATATGATAGTGGTGATAACGGTAGCAAAAGGTAACAATAGTAAAAGTAATGTTTTTGCTATTTTGTAGTGATGATAGCAATAGCAACGGGAAAGTAAATAAGCGAAGAACAATATATGGAAAGCTCATAGGCAATGGATCAGTGATGGAGAATTATGCCGGATGCAGTTCATCATGTAACAGTCATAACCTAGGGTGACACAGAACTAGCTCCAGTTGATTGATATAATGCAGCCATGTATTCCGAATATAGTCATACGTGCTTATGGAAAAGAACTTGCATGACATCTTTTGTCCTACCCTCCCGCGGCAGTGGGGTCCTTATGGAAACTAAGGGATATTAAGGCCTCCTTTTAATAGAGTACCGGAACAAAGCATTAACTCATAGTGAATACATGAACTCCTCAAACTACGGTCATCACCGGTAAGTATCCCGATTATTGTCACTTCGGGGTTAACGGATCATAACACATAATAGGTGACTATAGACTTGCAAGATAGGATCAAGAACACTCATATATTGATGAAAACATAATAGGTTCAGATCTGAAATCATGGCACTCGGGCCCTAGTGACAAGCATTAAGCATAGCAAAGTCATAGCAACATCAATCTCAGAACATAGTGGACACTAGGGATCAAACCCTAACAAAACTAACTCGATTACATGATAGATCCCATCCAACCCATCACCGTCCAGCAAGCCTACAATGGAATTACTCACGCGCGGCGGTGAGCATCATGAAATTGGTGATGGAGGATGGTTGATGATGACGATGGCGACGGATTCCCCTCTCCGGAGCCCCGAACGGACTCCAAATCGGCCCTCCCGAGAGGTTTTAGGGCTTGGCGGCGGCTCTGTATCATAAAACGCGATGATTTCTTCTCCTTGATTTTTGTCTCCCCGAAACACAATATATGGAGTTGGAGTTGGAGTCGGAGAGGCAATAGGGGGCCCACGAGGTTGGGGGGCGCGCCCTAGGGGGCCAGGCGCACCCCCACCCTCGTGGCAAGGTGGTGGGCCCCCTGTCCTTCATCTTTTGCAGGTATTTTTCTTATTTTCTGAAAAGTGGCTCCGTGAAGTTTCAGGTCATTCCGAGAACGTTTTCTCCTACACATAAATAACACCACGGTAATTCTGCTGAAAACAGCGTCAGTCCGGGTTAGTTCCATTCAAATCATGTAAGTTAGAGTCCAAAACAAGGGCAAAAGTGTTTGGAAAAGTAGATACGTTGGAGACGTATCTGCGGACGACGCAAGACCTCCTCAAGAGCGGCCTCACTAGGCTGCCTTGTGAGGAGCGGAGATATCAAGGAGGGGCAAACCTCGCAAGGCTCTCGTGACGTGAGCCATGACGATCGACACCAGGCGGGCGCCGGCACGCGCAATGTCCTTGTTCCCTCTTTGCTTCTAAGGAGGCAAGCGCAGGTGCGGAGTACTGAGGCATCATGCAAGGGTTTCCATATCAGTGCAAAGAGACCGAGACCAGAAGGATAGCAGGACGGAGGTCACCATGGAGCCCAGGACAGCGTTACCACCAGAACCTTGGGCAGGCGAAGACCACCTTTTGTCAGGATAGCTTGTACTAGCTGTCCCCTTTCTAATTGGCTGCTGTTGTTGGCTCCCCTCCCGCTCGATACTTTGGGAAGAGGACCAGGGCCTATATAAGTAGGACTAGCCACCACCGAAGGAAAAGAGGATCCCATTTGATCGGATCAGATCCCATCTGATCGGATCAAAGGCCATCTGATCGGATCGGAGGCTATCTGATCGGATCAAAGGCCAACCCTTAGCACACCAAGCACAAGAACACCTCAACCTCAGGAGGCTGTTCTTCCCCTTGTACTGTTCATCTTCAGCCCAAGAGGCAATCCACCACCACCGCACTGGAGTAGGGTATTACACCACATCGGTGGCCTGAACCACTATAAACCCTATGTCTTTGTGTTGCGAGTGCGTCGAGTTCATCCGCGAGACCTTAGCAAGCTAGGGTGTAGATCGGTAGTAGGGAAAGAACTTCGCGCACACCCCAGAGTTCGAACCTCACGGGTTTGCCGGAACCTGTGATCCGAAAAACATGTTATACTACATATAATATATAGAACATTTATTTTAATTTGTGATAATGTGTAGCTTTTGCAGCTCAGGGCTAAATACTTGTGATAATATAGGGGGCGGGGGACTATACTTTGTGTGGTAAACACAATGTACGTATGAAACATGATTTAGATTATGAAGATCTAGTTAATATATCAAATGTACAATTATTTGGAATCAACATCAAGTGTATTTAGAATTTTGAATTCGAGTTCATATAGTACACATAGTTCATATCTAGCTTTATAGTAATCATGTGGTGTGTTGTTAAGATAATATATGAATGATGGTTTAACTTGGCAACAATCATGATTATAGATTCTTATTCAAATAGAGAAACGAATTCAAATTTAGTTCGAATTGCAGCGGTGGTACGGAGATTTGGAATGCACTAAAATTGTCGTATGAATTATATAGCTAGCGAAAAAATTTAATTGGACATAACATGGATTCATAGCTTTTAATAGCATTTGTACAGTAAAACGGGACAAGACTCTCACTTTGTGTGATGTGAGTAGTTTTATTATTTTTCTTTTTTTTGTGGAGGGAAGTGCGAATTGATTTGGTACGTACATTATGACAGGTTAGGCTTGTCCCAAAAATTCAACCCACGCCTTGTTATCCGAAAAATTCAGATATTGTGCTCTCAAAACACGTGCCTTCACAACCCACGCCTTGCTATGCCGAAATTACAATGCGCGTGAAACTCCCTCTAGCTGCCAAATCCCGACACGTGAAATCCCCCTTCTAACCCTGAGCCGAAAGGGCCGCTAGTTCAAATAGGTGGGGGTAATTTTGTAAGACACCCTACATTTTGGACAAGTGCGTCCCTAAGTCATCGTTCCCCCCTCCCATCTCCACCTTTTCGCCATTCGAAATCCTAGGCCGCCATAACCTCTCTGCTCCAGGCGCGAAACCCCACCCTACTCCATCCGCCACCCCACCACTGCCCAGTCAAAGCCTCTTCCCCGATGATGTCGTCCACTTCAACAGCTCGACGTCCCTCATCTACCTCCCCGGATGAGGATCCGTTGCCGATCTCATCATCCCGCCATTTCAGCCGCCCAGTCCTCCACCTCCAAGGAGCTGCTGCGATGATCGCCTCGTCTATCACAGCTTATCTATTCCCACATCACCGCCTTAACCTGCTCCACCGGAACCACAGCATCCTCACCGACTCCTCGGACGAAGCCGAGGCCTACATGGCGCCACCAAAGAGGTTGTACCCTCATTGCATCACAGCTTCTCCTTAACTCGACCTCCCGGCTTCGACGGTGCTTGATCCTGCACCCCCATGGAGTGGGTACCTCGAAGCCGGCACCACGGGCGACATCTCCATGGCGGCTCTCCCCCAGTGTGAGGCTCCTTCGGTGGCGGCGTCCATACCAGTCGGATCTGCTGCTACTCCGGCTCTCGCTCGCTCGCGCTGCTGCTGCTCCGGCGCTCGCTCGGTCATGCTACTGCTCTGCTCTCCCCCTCACTCGTGCTGCTGCTCTCCTCTTTCTCTAGCTCACGCTGCTGATGCTGGTACACATGCTGCTGTAGCTACACGAGTTGCTGCTCTGGCACTAGTACGTGTTGCTGCTCCGGCTGCTATCTGCTACTGTGTTCCCCGTCCATCACCTGCTGATTTATATCACTATTTCTCTACTACTAGTGCTTGAGCGTCCTAAACTACATGTGAAGTTCCTCTCTACTACCAGTGCATTCAGTTTTGACAGTAATATTCAGATTGCATAGTAAATTTTAGTTTTGACGGTTAATTTCAGAGTCAACAGTTTTTACCTCATCTGTTGTAGTCAGGTGTTTTCTGGTGATGTAAATTTTACATCTATCACTTTTTGGTAATGTATTTTACATCATCTATTGGAGATGCTATTAGAATCCCACTTGAGATTAACAATGTATGTCTTGTACTGCTTCAGCCTCGATGTCTTGCGGCTCGCCGGAGCTGCTCCAATGATGGAACCATCCATCACAATAGAGCAGTGCCTTGTACGCCGTCTACAGACGCCTTAGATCTACCTCCACACCTTTGATATCCACCTCTGACAAAACTTCTTTAGCGACCAGCCCAATGATGCTGAGGTCGACACGGCTATGCCAAAGAGGTTGTACACTTGTCGCATCACTTATTACTCTACATTCATGTTGATCCATTAGGGCTATTTTGGTTCAATGGAAAAAGTGAAGAAAAAACATAGCAATAGGAAATTTTCCTATAGCACTCCACTATTCAATTATTCATGCAGTTCATTGAAAGGAATGGAGCAAAACATCCACCTAGGCCTACTTTTTCAAAACCATATGCATGAAAACAAGACTAAGTGCATTAGTGTCAAAATAACATTATAACTGTATGCACTTTCATATGGTTTTACTTTAATTTGGTCGTGTTTCTTTGCATTCCTCTGCTCTTCCAATTCATGTGAACCAAACACCCAAGTTGACAGAAATCATATGTTTACAAATGCTTTGTTTCCACGTGCATTCCTATCCTATTCCGGTGTTTTTCCTATCCCTACATTTTTAGAATGTTGCAAGCCAAAGGAGCCCTTACAGAATTACTTCAGTTATAGATAGTTGTCGAAGAAAACTTTGTGTGGTTTGTCCTAGTCCTGCCATGACGTCATCCACCTCACCGAAGCTGCTCCATCGACAGAAGCATCCACCACACACTACAAAAAAATACACTTATGTGATGATATGTGTTTGTCACAGTAGGTCACGTTTTTTGTCATGCATATACATCCATGACGATTTTATGACAGAATCAATATAGTCATATCAGTGTTGTCGTAGAAGTGTTCCATGACATTACCAAAATTATCATCACGAAAGTGTGCACTTCCATGATGATAAATCACGCGTCATAGAAGTGCTCTCGTCAAGGATAATCGACACATAGCATCCATAGTAACTGGTCGCCGTTAAGCCATCGGGTCCGGGTTTGGATCCGATAACCAGTTAACAGCCCGGACCAATGGGGATTTTCCACATGTAAAAGTCTGAATGGCCAGAGGAACCACAAGTCATCTCACCGTTGGGACAGATGTCTGATAACCCACAAGTATAGGGGATCGCAATAGTTTTCCATAAGTAAGAGTGTCGAACCCAACGAGGAGCTAAAGGTAGAACAAATATTCCCTCAAGTTCTATCAACCACCGATACAACTCTACACACGCTTCACGTTCGCTTTACCTAGAACAAGTATGAAACTAGAAGTTCTTTGTAGGTATTGTTGGATAGGTTTGCAAGATAATAAAGGTTACGTAAATAAAAAGTAGGGGCTGTTTAGATAAAGAAACAATAAAGTAAATATTGCGGGTGTGGAAAAGTGGTGGTAGGAGTTGCGAAATTGCCCCTAAGCAATTGACTACTTTACTAGACCGATAGCAAGTATTATGTCGGAGAGGCCGCTGCTAGCATGTCATCCCTGACTTGGAATTCTTTGCACTTATGATTGGAACTATTAGCAAGCATCCGCAACTACTAATGTTCATTAAGGTAAAACCCAACCTTAACATTAAGATATATTGGTCCCCCTTCAATCCCGTATGCATCAATTTCTATCCTAGGTTGAAGCTTCTGTCACTCTTGCCCTCCAATACATAGTCCTATCAACATACAACTAACCCTAGGGTGTGATCCACGCGCGCAATCATATGATGGGCGCGAAAGGACAGCAACATAACCACAAGCAAATTAAATCAATCATAGAAATTCATCGACCACCGATAGGACAACGAAAATCTACTCAGACATCATAGGATGGCAACACATCATTGGATAATAATATGAAGCATAAAGCACCATGTTCAAGTAGAGGGTACAGCGGGTTGCGGGAGAGTGGACCATTGTAGATAGAGGGGGGAAGGTGATGGAGATGTTGGTGAAGACGGCGCAGGTGTTGGTGTAGATCGCGGTGATGATGATGGCCCCGGTGGCACTCCGGTGCCACCGGAAGCGAGGGGGAGAGAGCCCCCCTCCTTCTTCTTCTTCCTTGACCTCCTCCCTATGTGGGAGAAGGGTTTCCCCACTGGTTCATGGCCTCCATGGCATGGGAGGGGCGAGAGCCCCTCTGAGAATGGATCTGTCTCTCTCTGTTTCTGCGTTCTCAGATTCTTCCCTTTCACCGTTTCTTATATTCCTGGAGATCCGTAACTCCGATTGGGCTGAAATTTTAACACGATCTCTATCTGGATATTAGCTTTCTTGTGGCGGAAGAAGGGCATCAACCGCCTTACGGGTGGCCCATGAGGTCAGGGGCGCACCCAGGGGGCAGGCGCGCCCCCTGCCTCGTGGCCACCTCGGGCACCGTCTCGCGTGGATTTTTCTTCCCAAAAATCATATATATTTTAGAAAAAATCTCCATCAGTTTTTATCCCGTTTGGACTCTGTTTGATATGGATATTCTGCGAAACAGAAAACATGCAACAAACAGGAACTGGCACTGGGCACTGGATCAATATGTTAGTCCCAAAAATAGTATAAAAACTTGCCAAAAGTATATGAAAGTTGTAGAATATTGGCATGGAAGAATCAAAAATTATAGATATGACGGAGATGTATCAACATCCCCAAGCTTAATTCCTGCTTGTCCTCGAGTAGGTAAATGATAAAAAAAAATTGATGTGGAATGCTACCTAGCATAATCTTGATCCTGTAATCTAATCATGGCATCATTATTAAGATACGAGTGATTCAAAGCAATAGTCTATCATTTGACATAAAAACAATAATACTTCAAGCCTACTAATAAAGCAATCATGTCTTTTCAAAATAACAAGGCCAAAGGAAGTTATCCCTACAAAAGCATATAGTCTGGCTATGCTCCATCTTCTTCACACAAAATACTCACATCATGCACAACCCCGATGATAAGCCGAGCAATTGGTTCATACTTTTTAACATGCTTCAGCATTTTCAACCCTCACGCAATATATGAGCGTGAGTCATGGATATAGCACTATAGGTGGAATAGAATGGTGGTTGTGGAGAAGACAAAAAAAGGAGAAGATAGTCTCATAACAACTAGGCGTATCAACGGGCTATGGAGATGCCCATCAATAGATATCAATGTGAGTGAGTAGGGATTGCCATGCAACGGATGCACTAGAGCAATAAGTCTATGAAAGATCAAACTGAAACTAAGTGGGTGTGCATCCAACTTGCTTGCTCATGAAGACCTAGGGCATTTGAGGAAGCCCATCGTTGGAATATACAAGCCAAGTTCTATAATTAAAATTCCCACTAGTATATGAAAGTGATAACTCAAGAGACTCTCTATATGAAGAACATGGTGCTACTTTGAAGCACAAGTGTGGTAAGAGGATAGTAACATTGTCTCTTCTCTCTTTTTCTCTCATTTTTTCTCCTTTCCCCCTTTTTTTGTAGGCTTCTTTGGCCTCTCTCTCCCCTCTTTTTTGGGGCTTCTCTGGCCACTTTTATTTTGATAACCTCACATGGGACAATGTTCTAATAATGATGATCATCACACTTTTATTTACTTACAACTCGATATCTAGAACAAAGATATGACTCTATATGAATGCCTCCGGCGGTGAACCGGGATGTGCAATGATCTAGCGTAGCAATGACATCAAAAAACGGACAAGCCATGAAAACATCATGCTAGCTATCTTACAATCATGCAAAGCAATATGACAATGAATGCTCAAGTCATGTATATGATGATGATGAAAGTTGCATGGCAATATACTCGGAATGGCTATGGAAATGCCATAATAGGTAGGTATGGTGGCTGCTTTGAGGAAGGTATATGGTGGGTTTATGGTACCGGCGAAATTTGCGCGATACTAGAGAGGCTAGCAATGGTGGAAGGGTGAGAGTGCGTATAATCCATGGACACAACATTAGTCATAAAGAACTCACATACTTATTGCAAAAATCTATTAGAAATTGAAACAAAGTACTACGCACATGCTCCTTGGGGGATAGATTGGTAGGAAAAGACCATCGCTCGTCCCCGACCGCCACTCATAAGGAAGACAATCAATAAATACCTCATGCTCCAACTTCGTTACATAACGGCTCACCATACGTGCATGCTACAGGAATCACAAACCTCAACACAAGTATTTCTACAATCCACAACTACCCACTAGCATGACTCTAATATAACCATCTTTATATTGCAAAACTATTGCAAGGAATCAAACACATCATATTCAGTGATCTACAAGTTTTATGTAGGATTTTATGACTAACCATGTTAATGACCAATTCCTGTCATCTCTCTAAATAGATATAAGTGAAGCAAGCGAGTTTAATTCTTTCGACAAAATATATTCCCAAGATCTAACTAATATAAGTGAAGCAAAGAGCATTCTACAAATGGCGGTTGTCTATGTAAAGAGAAACAGGCAATCCAAACTTCAAATGATATAAGTGAAGCACATGAAGTATTCTATAAAGCCATACTCAAAAGATATAAGTGAAGTGCATAGAGAATTCTATAAATCAACCAAGTACTATCTCATACCAGCATGGTGCATAAAAAGAAAAATGAAAACTAAATGCAAAAGACGCTCCAAGATTTCACATATCGCATGAACGAAACGAATCCGAAAACATACCGATACTTGTTGAACAAAGAGGGGATGCCTTCCGGGGCATCCCCAAGCTTGGACGCTTGAGTCTCCTTGAATGTTTACTTGGGTTGCCTCGGACATCCCCAAGCTTGAGCTCTTGCCTCTCTTCCTTCTTCCCACATCGAGACCTTCTTGATCATCGAACACTTCATCCACACAAAACTTCAACAGAAAACACGGTAAGATCCGTTAGTATAATAAAGCAAATCACTACTCTAAGTACTGTTGCAAACCAATTCATATTTTATTTTTGCATTGAGTATACTGTAATATAACTTTTTCATGGCTTAATCCACTAATATAAATTGATAGTTTCATCAAAACAAGCAAACTATGCATCAAAAACAGAATCTGTGTAAAACAGAACAGTCTGTAATAATCTGAACATTAACCATACTTATGATACTTAAACAATTCTACCAAAATTACGAAAAATAAAAAATTTATAGGAAGATAGTGCAAAAAGAATCAGAACCATTTGACATTCCAGCTAAAAATGTAAAATCACGCACTACAGCCAAAGTTTCTGTCCTGCACCATACAAACCATCAAGAAAATGTGAACATCCTAAAGGCAAACCTTGGCACATTATTTTTATAATACAATGGAATTGTACAAGGGGATAATTATTTTTATTGAAAAGTTTCTGTAATCAAGATTCACAAAGTTTCCGTGAGCATGAACAAAGTTCAAGGCTAGCTCCACTTCAACAATGCTTGTCTTTCTCACTTTCGCTTTCCTTTTTGAAAAAGTTTTGGGTTCCCCTCTTTATTTTTGTTGTTTTTAAACAATATGAAAGCACTCAACAGAAATAAATGACTCTCTAAAACTTCTGGGTTGTCTCCCTGGCAGCGCTTTCTTTAAAGCCATTAAGCTAGGCATATAGTGCTCAAGTAATGGATCCACCCGGATCCCAAGGTATATCAAAGCCAATTTTAATTAATAGTGATTTGTAATTTAGTGGTGAGAACAAGGTAACATATATCATGTAATGATGAAGTCTAACTCTCTTCCTATGCATCGGCATGTCATAAAAGAATAATTCATGCACACAAAGTAAAGGCCAATGCATAGTATAAACAGTTTCTTGCAATTTTATCGTATTGGAAACATAGAGAGGTGGAGATATAGTTCCTCTCTCATAATAATTGCAAGTAGGAGAAGCAAGCACATGCATATTATATTCATCAAAATCATCATGTGCAACAGTAAAAGGCAACCCATCAATATATTCCTTGATAAGAGCAAACTTCTCTGATATAGTGTAGTTTAGAGAATTCAAAAAGATAATATGACTATAATGTGTGGGTGCAATAGCAACAATTTCATGTTTAACATTAGGAACTATAGCAAGTTCATCTCCGTAAGCATAATTCATATTGGCATCTTGGCCAAAAACATAGCAAGCATCATCAAAAAGGGATATTTGAAAAGAATCAACGGATCATAACAATCATCATAGCAATCATCCTCCGGTAAGCACGAAGGGAAATTAAACAATGTATGAGTTGAAGAGTTACTCTCATTAGAAGGTGGGCACGGGTAGCTAATCCACTCTTCCTTCTTTTGTTCTTCGCTCTCCTCCTCATCTTTTTCATCCAATGAGCTCATAGTTTCATCAATTTCTTCTTCCATAGACTCCTGCAAAATATTAGTCTCTTCTTGGACAGCGGAGACTTTCTCAATAAGCGCATTAATATAGGAATTATATTCATAATTATCATAGCAATATTTTAAGATCGCTAAATTTTCAGGCCTATAAACATGATCATCATAAGCTTCATGCTTTTCAAACAAAGATTCAATTTCATATGCACCCTTAAAAGCAACAAATTCTTCTATTTATTCCACCTCATAGTAATCATATATACCATTAGCATAATAAGCTAAGGTTTCATTATCATTAAATTCACATGAAAAGGGAAGGTGTGGAGCCTTCACCTTAGAGCAACAATTATAATCATATCTCAAGCATAGTTTCCTAGCATACCAATTCAATATATGAATTTGATCCCATAATAGTTTCCCTTTTTGTGTCAAGCGGTAATCCCTAAAGTATTCAAGTTGATCCAACATTACTCCCATTACATAATTGAATGGGGTTTTCTCAGGATTATTAAAGTAGTACATAATATTTTTCACATAACCAGCATCGAGGGTTTTAGGAGGTTCCCCATCTCCATGAGTAGCAAGTACACCTAATTTTTTTGGTATTTCGTGTTCCATATACATAACTAAAGATAAAGAACAACTAAGAATGGCAAATAAAAATTACTTAGTGATAATGCAAACAAGCACACATGAGAATATTCACCCCACGCAATTACTCCCCGGCAACGGCGCCAGAAAAAGGTCTTGATAACCCACAAGTATAGGGGATCACAATAGTCTTTGATAATTAAGAGTGTTGAACCCAACGAGGATCTAAAGGTAGAACAAATATTCCCTCAAGTTCTATCGACCACCGATACAACTCTACGCACGCTTGACGTTCGCTTTACCTAGAAGAAGTATGAAACTAGAAGTACTTTGTAGGTGTTGTTGGATAGGTTTGCAAGATAATAAAGATTATGTAAATAAAAAGTAGGGGATGTTTAGATAAAGAAATAATAAAGTAAATATGGAGAGTGTGGAAAAGTGGTGGTAGGAGTTGCAAAATTGCCCCTAAGCAATTGACTACTTTACTAGACCGATAGCAAGTATTATGTGGGAGAGGCCACTGCTAGCATGCCATCCCTGACTTGGAATTCTATGCACTTATGATTGGAACTATTAGCAAGCATCCGCAACTACTAATGTTGATTAAGGTAAAACCCTACCATATCATTAAGATATATTGGTCCCCCTTCAATCCCGTATGCATCAATTTCTATGCTAGGTTGATGATTCTATCACTCTTGCCCTCCAATACATAGTCCTATCAACATACAACTAACCCTAGGGTGTGATCCACGTGCGCAATCATATGATGGACACCAAAGGACAGCAACATAACCACAAGCAAATTAAATCAATCATAGCAATTCATCAACCACCAATAGGACAACGGAAATCTACTCAGACATCATAGGATGGCAACACATCATTGGATAATAATATGAAGCATAAAGCACCATGTTCAAGTAGAGGGTACAGCGGGTTGCGGGAGAGTGGACCACTGTAGATAGAGGGGGGAAGGTGATGGAGATGTTGGTGAAGACGGCGGAGGTGTTGGTGTAGATCGCGGTGATGATAATGGCCCCCGGTGGCACTCCGGTGCCACCGGAAGTGAGGGGGAGAGAGCCCCCCTCCTTCTTCTTCTTCCTTGACCTCCTCCCTAGATGGGAGAAGGGTTTCCCCACTGGTTCATGGCCTCCATGGCATGGGAGGGGCAAGAGCCCCTCCGAGATTTGATTTGTCTCTCTGTCTCTCTCTGTTTCTGCGTTCTCAGATTCTTCCCTTTCACCGTTTCTTATATTCCCAGATTAGTAACTCGATTGGGCTGAAATTTTAACACGATCTCTATCCAGATATTAGCTTTCTTGCAGCGAAAGAAGGGCATCAACCGCCTTACGGGTGGCCCACGAGGGTCAGGGGCGCGCCCCCCTGCCTCGTGGCCACCTCGGGCACCGTCTCGCGTGGATTTTTCTTCCCAAAAATCATATATATTCTAGAAAAAATCTCCGTTAGTTTTTATCCTGTTTGGACTCCGTTTGATATGGATATTCTACGAAAAAAAACATGCAACAAACAGGAACTGGCACTGGGCACTGGATCAATATGTTAGTCCCAAAAATAGTATAAAATGTTGCCAAAAGTATATGGAAGTTGTAGAATATTGGCATGGAACAATAAAAAATTATAGATACGACAGAGACGTATCAATGTCATCCACTCATTGGACAAAAGGCGCCTATGATACATCGACACGTGGTACGGCCCAATAGAGGCCCATTCCGGTGAAAAGGCCGGCCCGTTTGACTTGGTAAAAAATTAGCGGGCCGGCCCATGGAAAGCCTTAATGGCATGTTCGCATATAGCCCATTTACAGCCCGCTAAGTCATGACCTGTTACGGCTTATCCAAATTAGGCCTAGTAGCGTCATCTGGGCCGTCCAATATGATTTCAGCCCGTTGTAACTTCTGGCCCATTTATGGCCCATGATGTCTTTCGGCCCACATGAGGCCCTTCGTAACTCTTAGCCCATTAAAGGCATGTGGTGATATTGGCCCGTAATGAACATTGTATCGCTTTATATCCATTAACGACCCATTATTCTGTCAGTCGTTTCTAGCCCGTGTTAACTTTCGGCCTTCTCAGGGCCCATTTATTCTTGGGCTCATTTCCAGAATTCTATTACTTATGGTCCGTTACTGGCTAGTTCCGCTTGTGGGCTAAATTCAGCTCGTGGTTACAGTCGGCCTGTTTTGGCCCGTTAACCCATTGGGCTGTTTTCATAGCATCATCAAATACGGCCTATTAACGGCACGTTATGGTTGGGCCATAAACAGACAATTTCCACTCTAGCCCATTTACAGCCCATTTTGCGGTCTGTTATTGGCCCACGAATAGTACGGCCCATGTTTTGTGAAACACTTATACGGCCCATAGAAGGCCCATAGATGAGACAGCCCGTAGAAGGCACATGGATCCTACCGCCCATGGAGGGCCATGGTCACTACAGCACGTAGCAGGACCATGGTGACAACAGTCCGTGTGTTGCCATGGTTATTGTGGCCTACTTATAAAAATAGGATATTGTGGCCACTAGAAAAACGCTGAAAAGGAATTAAAGTGACTACAAGCAAACAACTAAATAAGACAATAAGGAAATAAATAAGCAAGCAACTAACGCTAAGCTAATACGGATATTACACAAATTACATCCACTGTGTATCAAAGTTCGCTACCATTGCAAATATAGGGAACAAAGCAGCATATTACATACACTGGCCGTCTAAATTGGCCACCAGTGCAAATAAACACGGCAGCAAAACAAGTCCATAACTGAGACAACTTTAGAAGAGCTCAAGAAACTTTATCCTGGGTATCAACCATGTTGGCAATAAGCTTAGCAATCTTATTAGCTTTGTCCTATTTGGTGCTAAAATGCTCCAACTCTTGTTTTTGCACCTGAAAGTATGCATCTGAATGCTCCATGAACTTCCGCATTCCTTCCGCTTCTTGTCGCAGCACAACTGATCGATGTCTTTTAGCATGTAGTTGAGACTCAAGAAACTGAACTTATTCAAACCGTGAGTTTGAATAGCTTGTGCAAGCGGTAGTGGCCAGTAACTCGAACACTAAACCAAGACATGACTTTGGGGTTGTCTCACTGTCTTCAAGATAGTTTTCCTTAGCTATTTTATCAGCTTTGTTGGAGACAAACAAGGATGTCTCACTATCCTGAACCTTATTTGCATTACTTCCTTTGCCATTTCTTAGTAAGGCATTCTTCCCCAATATTCTGTAAGCATTCTAAAAGAATAAACAAGAAGACACATAACAGTTTTAGCATGTACTAGTATATGAAACTCATTTTGGTGAACCAGCTCATTATTAAGGTGGACATGATTAAACTACCAAGTCTTCTATTGCCAAGTAGTACATAATAAAAGCATCAACCAAACATATATCTATGTCCTATGGTCACTTCATTGTCTTGCCAAATCAAAATAGAGACACGGTTCAAATCATATCAGTTCAACACAAAGTAACACTGAAAGATAACAAAGCATGGGAAACTACATGTCACAACAAGATTTCAGATGGGTACCCACGGGTCTACATGTACAACAAAATTATTAGCTCTATTGTGATGCTAGTAATGTGCATGATATGAGAAGTCAAATGTATACACAATTGAGATTGAAATCAACAGAGCTATTTATAAGAGAAAACCTGTTAAAGAAACATTCCTGTTGTGCCATTGGTGTTTCGATTGGATCCTTCAATTTAAAAATAAGTTTGTATGAGTAAATACAGTGATACAAGAGGAAAGCAGTATGCATGGTAGCAATGGAATCTTAAATGATAATAGTTGTTCTTCAGGTTTAAGCACTTGTTCTACATGAACAGAGTATAGTAAGATGCAAGAATATAGTACTTAAAAATAGAAAATGAGCTCATAGACCTTACCACATTATTAGTTCGGGACCAATACAGAACAAGGCGTTCCTAGTCATCCTCCAGTAAATGTGTCTCAAGAGAACGTAAGGGAATTTGATGAGTGTCTTTGCCAGTGAAGTACGTTTTTCAGGTAATTCCGATACTTCCACCAAGCATTCTTGAAGATAGCAGAGGTATTAGCACAGGTTACCTCATCCTGAGTTTCCAAATCGGTCCTTCTCTATAGAGAAAAATGGGAAATTTTGTTGTATTATAACCATCATGGAGGTAGAATGTATGGGACTGACCAAAGTAATTGCCATGAATAACATTACTTACAGATAACTCCTGGAGAAACACCTGCAACTGGCATTTTCCTTCATCTTAAGTATAATATTTCCATGATGGGAAGATACACCCATAGGATTTAACAACATCAAATGCGATAGATGCTAAACTATGACTGGCTGGTTGTGCTTCCTCCATAGGAATAGGTGTACTAACTGGCGGAGTTGGGGTTCGCCGTGGTAGTACTGGTGCTTTGGTCACTAGAGCTGCCTTACTAACTGCTCTTGTTTGGGAGCTTTGTGGTGGATATGGTGCTATGTCAACAGGATCTGGGTTACTATCTGCTGGAGTTGGGGTTAGATTGGGTGAAGGTGGTTCTGTGTCCATCACAATAGGGGTACAATCTGCGAGAGTCTGGGGTATGTGTGGTAGGGCTGGTTCCTGTGCATGTACGACCAGGGTGCTATTTCCACCAAGAGGTAGAGCACTGTTTTATTTGAAGACCGTGTTTTTACTCCGTTAGATACTGCCATCACCCACTCCAATTCAAATGGCTGATAAACAGGAAACAAAGTTGAATGTACAAACATTGTATGAGAAACAGATGAATGCATAGTGTGGAAAAGGAGGGCATGAAATAGTTGACATGTATATTGTTTAACTAAAAAGGATAGCATGACATAATTTCACATATATGATGTCTATATAAACTGGATAGCATGGCATGACATAATTCGAAGATATGATGACTAACTAAATAGGATGGCATGAGATAATTATATGATGTCTTTAGTAAATAGGTTCGCATGACATAATTCACATAAATGTTATCTAAGTAATGAGGATCGCATGATTTAATTCACTGATTTATATGCTAAGCAGAGGGCATTCGCATATATGATGTCTGAACTAACAACATGGTGTAAAATATTGTGTATATGATGTCTAAACTATGCAATGCAAGACACCATATGCATGATATGAGTAGTATAACCGCGCAAAGTTAGAGCATACACCACGGTGGGGGAATAGGAGTGGTCATCTGTCCCTGAATCCATCTCTGAGGAGCTATCGGGACCCAACAAGACCTTCTTCGACCGGTAGCACTATTTGCCCTGAAGACCTTGTTTTCACTCTAGATTATTCCATTACCCATTCAAATGGCAGATTCACAGGAAGAGCAGTTTAATGTACAAACATTGTCGACAAATGGAAATGTAATGAAGAAAAGGATGGGAAAGATATCATTCAAATATATGATGCCTGGTTAAATAGGACGGCATTGCATATTTCGCATATATTATGGCTAGCTAAAAGAGATGAGACTGCATAATTCCCATATATGATATAGAAACTAAACATGTGGCATTACAAAACATGTCTAAACTAAGAAGATGACATATATGATGTCGAAAGTAGGCACTCCAAGGCAACATATGCATTATATGACCAACATCATCATGCCAAGTTAGAGCAAACACCTTGGGGGTAAATAGGAGTGGTCAGCTGCATCTGAATCCGCCTCATAACAGATATCTTCCTTTGGATTACAATCTGGAGAGGGGGGATGGTTTGCCATTGAACCCATCATGGAGCGATGTCTTCATGACATTGTATTGCTGCGCAAAACTCTTCTCTTTTTCTCTACATGTTCAACATTACTGTGTACAATATCTGACATGCATACGAAAAAAATATAGTGAGATTATATAAGGAGAGCATCCAAAAATACAGTGATGGTAACAATCAGTGGGATGGATCCAAAAATAATGATAGCAGGCTGATGATAGTTTTAATTTAATAAAAAATACAGATGATGATTGCTTTACTATTTGTTTCCCACCCAAGATGAATATATAGGCATACCATAGGTGAACCAGATAATAGAAAGAGATACTATTCATAGCTGCCCCGATATGTGCCTCACAAGTAATTTTAAAACTCAGGTTTGAACATTAATTTGGACCTGACATGGAGTCTCAGAGGTGAACATGACGATAAAGTAGAAGGTAATATTAAGCAATGCATAACATAAGTAGCACGAGCGAGGGGGAGAGTAGAGCAGTAGCAACAGCATGAGTGAGCGAGCGAGAGCCAGAGCAGCAGGAGCAGCGCGAGAGAGCGAGAGATGGAGCAGCAGTAGCAGCACAAGCGAGCAATAGCCGAAGGAGTAGCAGATCCGGCTGGTATGGACGCCACCGCTGAAGGGTCCTTGCACTGGGGAGAGCCGCCGTGGAGATGTTGCCCGCGGTGCCGGCTTCGAGGTAGCTGCACCTTGTGGGTGCAGGATGGAGCACTGTCGGTGTACAACCTCTTCGACATAAGGAGAAGGTGCAATGCGATGAGTGGACAACCTCTTTGGTGGCGCCGAGTAGGCCTCGACTTCGTCCGAGGAGTTGGTGAGGAAGCTACGGTTCCGGTGGACCAGTTTAAGGCGACGCTGTGGGGAGCAGCCGTGATAGATGAGGCGACCGTCGGAGCAGCTCCTTGGAGGTGGAGGACGGGGCGGCTGAATCGGCGGGACGACGAGATGGACGACAGATCCTCATCCGGGGAGGTGGATGAGGAACGTCGAGCTGTTGCGCTGGACAACGTCGTCGAGGAAGAGGCTCTGACTGGGTAGCAGTGAGGTGGCGGACGGAGGAGGGTGGGGTTTCGCGGCTAGAGCGGAGAGGTTATGACGGCCTGGGATTTCGAATGGCAAAAAGGAGGCAATGGGAGGGGGAAACATGACTTAGGGACACGCTTGTTAAAAATGTAGGGTGTGTTACAAAAGTACTCCCACCGATTTGAACTAGCAGCCCTTTCGGCTTAGGGTTAGAAGGGGGATTTCGCATGTCGGGATTTGGTAGCTGGAGGGAGTTTTGACAGGCGGTGTAATTTCGGGATAGCAAGGCGTGGGTTGTGAAGGCGCGAGTTTTGGGAGCATGATATCTGAATTTTCAGGATATAACAAGGCGCAAGTTGAATTTTAGGGACAAGCCTAACGTGTAATATTGTACTTGTACGTGCCAAATCAATTCGCACTTCCCTCAACGAAAAAAACGAAAAAAAATAAAACTATTCACACCACACAAAGAGAGAGTCTTGTTCTGTTTTACTATACAAATGCTATTCAAAGCTATGAATCCATGTTACGTCCAATTAAATTTTTTCGCTGGCTGTATAATGCATGTAATCTACTCATACCAACGTTTTAGTGCATTCCAAATGTCTATACGACCGCTGCAATTCAAACTAATTTTGAATTCATTTATCTATTTGATTAAGAATCTACAATCATGATTGTTGCAAACTTCAACCATCATTCATGTATTACCTTAACAACACACCACATGCTTACTATAGAGATAGATATGAACTATGTATACTATATGAACTCGAATTCAATTTTTTGAATACACTTGGTATTGATTCCAAATAATAGTACATTTGATGTACTAACTAGATATTCATAATCTACACCATGTTCCATATGTACACCGTGTTTATCACACAAAATATAGTGCCCCGCCCCCTACATTATGAGAAGTATTTAGCCCTGAGCTACAAAAGCCACACATTATCCCAAATTATAATCAATGTTCTACATTATGATATCTTCTTCAAATATCCGTATCCACTTTCTTATAATGAATTATGATCTCTGTTCATCATTTACAGCTTCATGATCCTCTTCTCTTTGTAGCTAGCTAGCACTAACTTTCTATCGTGCATGTACACACCCGCCCCCTCTCACCCTCCCTCAGCATCCCCTCCATTGCACATGTTCATTATTTCACTTTAGGTCGTTCACCCACGGTGTGTGTAGGCCCCCTGGCTTCTTCTTTTCGGCACACAATGGTCGATATACTTCTCTAGCCAAGTGTGCCTACCACAAGCACACTATTCCCCTCTTCTCTTCTCATGGTCCATGCCCCCTATGTCCAATACAGTTCCACGCAGGTGCACACTCCCGCCCCTCTTTTCATTGATCTCATACTCGAACACTCCTCCCCCTCGATATAGTAGGCCTCACGCACCACCTCCTAGCCACACCCTTCTCCCCCTGTCCATCTCTCCGGACCTTATTTGCTTCTAACACATGCATGCATGTGTACGTACCGATCTCTCTACATATAGCTAGGTTGACTATAATTCTCCACACACCGATAGACTTGCCTCACTAGTTATGTCTCTTCCTTTCTTGGACACACGACGGTTGATGTTCCTATGTAGTTTCGTCTGCATACCACAACCATATCACCCCCTCATCATCCTTGCATACCTCCCGACCTGTCCCTCACACGCACTTGCATAGACATGCAGACATCCCCGGCCCTATCTTATTGATACTGCACTCATACCCTCTGTTTGTCTAGTAGGCCTCTCCCACCATTGGTGAGAAGCAACTCCACCACATATACTAGTCCCCTCGATACTCTACCTTTATCTTTCTCCCAACCTTATTCCTCTTCTACACATGTGCATGGATGCTGATCGATCTCCCTCAATACATAGCTAGGTCTCTCTCCTTATCCATACATATACTAGTCAATCTAGCCCTCTATAGTTAGGTCTCTGCCCCATCCCCCCCCCCCGCCCCACACACACACCGATAGTCGAACGTTGTAGGTAGCTATCCATGCCATAGAGGAAAAACTGCACCTCTACCCTCTCACATTCTAGTAGGCCAGCCTCCCAGTATCTTTGACATGGGCAAACACAAATTCGATGGCTTGTTTATCGATTGCACACCCACACACTTCATCCCTATTTTCGATTCTATTGATATCTCACGCCGATGATCCCTCCACTCTCTTCTCGTGGATCGCTCCCTCTATATATGATATATCCATGACTCTGTTTCACACACATTGCATATGTTACATTTTTTGTTTGAGATATCATCGACACATTGCCTCTGTTTTGCACCAACCATCTCTCTCACACCCACCCACGTACGTACCAGCACCTAAAGAAGAGGTGCACGCACGACGCATGTACTCACGTCTCGTTCTCGGCCACACCCGCGCGAGTACATGGTGGAGTTCATTTCTATACGAAAAGGCATCCCACATGATAATTTGATGCGTGTAGCGGTTGTTTTCTCGAAGGAGTGTCATGTACCACTCTAGACGAAACAAAGTTTGATTTGACGCGTTAGTATTAAGTAAAGTTATATTCCTCAACGGCACGTACATAATATAAAACAATTGTCATCGGGAAAAAAGAAAAATCCGCTCCACTATATACAATGGAGCCTGCCTGCCGGGGTTTGTCTCTCTTCACACCATCTTACACAAGGCGGCGGTGGCCTCTCTCTCTCACTATTGGTCATTGATCCGGCCGCATCCCGTCCACCGACGGAAAGGGAGGATGTGCATCATTTCACCGTTCGACGGCATTGAGGCAGCACATCCTGATCTGCGGTACCCGCCGTTCTCTCTGACCAAGCTCCGATGCGGTAGGGCCTTCCCCACTTGCTCGCTACCGCGGTATGGGCAGATCCCGCCCGCCGGCGCCCTCCTAGTTACATCCCGATGACTGATACTTCTCCAATGTATCTATAATTTTTGATTGTTCCATGCTATTATATTATCTATTTTTGATGTTTGATGGGCTTTAATATACATTTTTATATTATTTTTGGGACTAACCTACTAACCAAAGGCCTATTGCAAATTGCTGTTTTTTCTGCCTATTTCAGTGTTTCGCAAAAAAGGAATATCAAACAGAATGAAACCTTCGGGAGAGTTATTTTTGGAACAAACGTGATCCAGGAGACTTGGAGTGGACGTCAAGAAAAGAGTGAGGAGGCCACGAGGCAAGAGGGCAAGCCCAGGGGGCAGGCGCGCCCCCACCCTCGTGGGCCCCTCGTAGCTCCACCGACGAACTTCTTCCTCCTATATATACCCATATACCCTAAAAACATCCAGGAGCACCACGAAACCCTATTTCCACCACCGCAACCTTCTATACCCATGAGATCCCATCTTGGGGCCTTTTCGGGCACTCCGTCGGAGGGGGAATCGATCATGGAGGGCTTGTACATCAACACCATAGCCTCTCCGATGATGTGTGAGTAGTTTACCACAGACCTTCAGGTCCAAAGTTATTAGCTAGATGGCTTCTTCTCTCTCTTTGGATCTCAATACAAAGTTCTCCTCGATGTAATTCTTTTTGCGGTGTGTTTGTCGAGATCGGATGAATTGTGGGTTTATGATCAAGATTATCTATGAACAATATTTGATTATTCTCTGAAATCTTTTATGGATGATTTAATATCTTTAAAGGTCTCTTCGAATTATCAGTTTGGTTTGGTGTACTAGATCAATCTTGCCGTGTCCTTTCCCAGTGATAGCAGGGGTAGCAAGGCATGTATTGTATTGTTGCCATCGAGGATAAAAAGATGGGGTTATATCATATTGCTTGAGTTTATCCCTCTACATCATGTCATCTTGCCTAATGTGTTACTCTGTTCTTATGAACTTAATACTCTAGATGCAAGCTGGATAGCGGTCGATGTGAAGAGTAATAGTAGTAAATGCAGAATCATTTCAGTCTACTTGTCGTGGACGTGATGTGTAACATCCCAAACTTTCAATTTGGAATGTTATACAATAGACCATCATTGCATATCATATTTTATTGCATTTGGTTGATCCTATAAATTCTACACGACTCAAGGACCCTCGGAGAGAGTTGGGGATTTCGTTATTTTCATATTTGAGTTTTCTCAAATTTTGAAAATAGGACAGTTTGATTTTATTTATTTTTTCTTCAATTATTTCTATTATAAAAATATGAGAGAGGGAATAAAATGGCTTTCCCAAAATAAAGAAATATTAAGGATTTAATGGTAAAATCAAATTAGATTTTATTTTGGTTTTATTTGCTATTTTATTTGAATTTAGGAAAAATTGCACGTTTTCAAAAATTGCATTTAGGGCCAAGAAAATGTTCATCCTATTCTAAATATTTTATTTAGACGGTGAAAATTTGTTTTGGCAATTTTAGATTTTTATTTATTTTTCTAGAATTTTTTTTAGTTTCAGCGAAATTGTAAAAAAAAACCCACGCCCGACTGGGCCAAAGGCCCAGCCGAGCCAGGCCGGCCCGCCAGGAGCCGCCGCCTCCTACGCCGTTCCGCCGCCGGACTCAGGAGTCCGTGCCGAGGACGCCACCGCCGACCCCCTCCCCAAGCAAAGTCAGCCCCCCCTCTCTTAAATACCACCCCGGGGCCCCCTAGAGCCCCGAGCCACGCCGCCCGCACCGCCGCAAGCCGCCTGCCGCCCCGCCGCCTGCCGCCGCCGCCGCCAGGAGCCGTCGCCCCGCCTCCCCATGCCGCCTGGAACCCCGCCGGACCTCGCCGGAGCCCGAGCCAAGGTAGCCGCCGCCGCCCGGTTTTCTGAGAAAAAAACCGATCCGGCTTTTTTAGAGAAAAACCCTAGCTTCCGTTTTTTTAAATAGATCGGTTTTTTCCGGTTTATTTATTTAGCGAGCGTTCGCTCGTTCGTTCGTTTTAACGAACACGTTCTTTGTGTAGATCCAGATAACGAACGTTCCTTCGTTATTCTGTTCGTCATTTTTCTTTTTCTCGGATTTAATCCGCGATTTTTCTGATCGCGATTCCTAATCCGATTTTTGTTTTAGTTTAACTTTTCGCTCATTTATCGGAATCAGGCGATTCAAGCGCTTGGAGTTTCGTCTCGAAACACTCTTTCCGTTGAACCAACTCAAACAAGTTTTTGCCTCTATAAAATTTGACCTAGATCCAGATTAGTAAACGAAGTTGTTTCTTTTGCCGTTTGTCTTTCGTTGCTTCGTTCGATTTGATTCTTTTTGCCAACCGGAGTTCTTAAGTTGAACTTTCTGGTTATGTCCCTTATTTGAGTTTTGCCTCTGCATTAGTTGAGTACTTATTGTGTGCTTGTTTGTTTTTGATAGAGTACCCGGAGTGCGCCGCTTGTTACGTTGAATCGCTAGGTTTTGCGGATCATCAGCAAGGCAAGTAACACTTTGATCATACTTCCTATTGCCTAGTTTTTATTGCATTAGATCAACCCTCACACATTGCATGATTAGGATCTAATTATATTGTGGGTTTGGAAAGTAGATGAGGTAGTACCTATTACCTATTGTTATCAACCCTTTGGGAGTTACTTCTACGTTTGCTTATTGTGCCATGCTATGCCAGTAGACGTGGATTGGGTGAGTGAAATCCATGACAGATGTGACATTGTTAAATTAATGGTTTATCTAAGGTGGCAACTTAAATACACATATGGATGGATTGAGGCACCTGGTGAGGGAGTCCTGGATTAGGGGGTGTTTGGGTAGCCGGACTATACCTTCAGCCGGACTCCTGGACTATGAAGATACAAGATTGAAGACTTCATCCCATGTCCGGATGGGACTTTCCTTGGCGTGGAAGGCAAGCTTGGCGATGCAGATATTCAAGATCTCCTACCGTAGGCAATCAACTTCATATACAACAATCATACCATAGGCTAGCTTCTAGGGTTTAGCCTCCTTGATCTCGTGGTAGATCTACTCTTGTACTACCCATATCATCAATATTAATCAAGCAGGACGTAGGGTTTTACCTCCATCAAGAGGGCCCGAACCTGGGTAAAACATCATGTTCCCTGCCTCCTGTTACCATCCGGCCTAGACGCACAGTTCGGGACCCCCTACCCGAGATCCGCTGGTTTTGACACCGACATTGGTGCTTTCATTGAGGGTTCCTCTGTGTCGTCGCCTTTAGGCCCGATGGCTCCTTTGATCATCAACAACGATACGGTCCAAGGTGAGACTTTTCTCCGCGGACAGATATTCGTCTTCGGCGGCTTCGCTCGGCCACCTGGAGCAGATCGAAAGCTACGCCCCTGGCCATCAAGTCAGGTTTGGAATCTTAAACTACATGCCTGACATCCGGGGAGACTTGATCTTCGACGGGTTCGAGCCACGGCCAAGCGTGCCTCCGGACAGTGTCCTGGAGGCCGCACACACATCGGTTCCAACCCCTAACTCGGAGCCTATTGCGCCAATCGAGGATGAGCGGTTGGACGTCACCTCGGGGGTTGCGATCCCGAAAGCGATCGAGCCGAACGCTAGCCCCGCACTCTGCACGACCCGTGACCCCCGCGCCCCTGCCAATCGAATCCGATTGGGTGCCGATAATGGAGTTCACCGCACAGACATCTTTCAGCACTCGCCTTGTGGCGATATCCTGAACTCTCTCAAGACTCTCTCCTTATCAGGAGAGCCCTGGCCGAACTACGGTCAGCGAGGATGGGATACGGGCGATAAAGAAATTCAAAGCCCACCCACCACCCACTTGGTAGCCACTGTCGACAATTTAAACGACGTGCTCAACTTCGACTCCAGAGACATCGACAGCATGGATGACGATGCAGCAGATACCGACGAACCAACGCCCATAGGGCATTGGACAGCCACCTCATCTCACGATGTGTACATGGTGGATACCCCTAAAGGAAGCGACAATGAGGAAAAAGGGGATGGGATGGGAGATCGACCCCAAGAAAAGCAATCAAAGCGTCGGCGTAAACGCCGACCCAAGCCCCGCCTCAACAAAAACCCAGCCATAGAGCAGGATGAGCCGGTAGACGACGAGTAGGCCTTAGAGCAACCGTCCGAACATGGCAACACGGATAGAGAAACCGAACATCCCTCCTCCGGCGAAAACGGCATTCCGGACGACCTCACGCCGAATAAAACCTATGGACCAGAAGAATCTCCACGAGAGGCTCGTTGCAACTGCACGCAGCCTAAAGAAGCAGAAGCAGAAGCTAAAAACAGCGGAAGACGCACTCCGGATTAGATGGAGCAAAGTAATCAATACCACAGATAAGTACGGCGACAGTCGCCGCACTAAAAGCTATCCGAAAAGAAAGCTACTGCCTGAATTCGATGAAGAGGCCCTAGAGCCCTCGCATTCAAAAAATGAAAAAGCCACACGGTCGGATAGACGACCCCATAAAGCGGCAAGCGGCGCCGCACCTAAATTGGCATGCGACCCACTTAAAGATTCGCATCATGGCCCAGTCAGGTCCATTTATGGGCCAAGAAAGCAAGCTCTCATAAGCAATGCTATGAAGCCATCATCAAAATCCGGCACACCCAAATACAGGGGCGCCGCACACCCCCTATGTTTCACCGATGAGGTCCTGGATTATGAATTCCCAGAGGGATTCAAACCCGTAAACATAGAGGCATATGATGGAACAACAGGCCCTGGAGTCTGGATCGAGGATTATATCCTCCACATACACATGGCTAGAGGAGATGATCTCCATGCCATAAAATATCTACCCCTTAAGCTTAAAGGGCCAGCCCGGCATTGGCTTAAAAGCCTTCCAGAAAACACAATTGGAAGCTGGGAACAGCTCGAGGATCCTTTCCGAGCAAACTTTCAAGGGACCTATGTCCGTCCTCCCGATGCAGACGATCTTAGTCACATAACTCAACAACCCGGAGAATCAGCTCGGCAGTTCTGGAATAGATTCCTCACTAAAAAGAATCAGATAGTCGAGTGTCCGGACGCCGAAGCCTTAGCAGCTTTCAGGCATAACGTCCGAGACGAATGGCTCGCTAGACACCTCGGCTAAGAAAAGCCAAGAACAATGGCCGCACTAACAAGCCTCATGACCCGCTTTTGTGCAGGGGAGGACAGCTGGTTGGCAAGGTGCAACCCCAGCGACCCAAGTACATCCGAAACCAGGGATGGAAACGGAAAACCGCGACGCAACAAGGACCGTCGCTGGACTAAGGACAAAAGTCCGAAGAGCACGGCAGTCAATGACGGATTCAAAGGCTCACGACAAAATCAGGAAAAATTCCCCCCCCCCCCAAGGATAACAGGGACGATCCATCTAACCTAAATAAAATCCTGGACAGGATATGTCAGATACACAGTACTCCCGGGAAGCCTGCTAACCATACCCACAGAGACTGTTGGGTTTTCAAACAATCCGGCAGACTCAATGCCGAACACAAGGGGCTCGACACACCAAGCGAAGACGAGGACAAACCCCAAAAGCAGAGCACCAGGAAACAAAAGAACTTCCCACAATAAGTAAAAACAATGAACTCACTTCACATAACAAAACGTGCGGCGCCCGTAAAGGTAAGCACCACACGGCCCATCCCCAAAGGGTCATTCCACTGGTTGTCAAAACTGATCATCTTCGATAAGCTAGATTATTCTAGGAATATCAAGAATGTAGGCTGGACTGCCTTGATACTCGATCCAATAGTTGGCGGACTCCAGTTTTCAAATGTCCTTATGGACGGCGGCAGTGGACTAAACCTGATATATCAGGATACAATCCAGCACATGTGGATAAACCCAGCAATAATCCACCGCAGCAAAACCTCCTTTCAAGGGGTAATACCTGGTCCGGACACCCATTGTACGGGTTTTCTCCGGCTCACAGGCACATTGGGCTCTGCCGATAACCTCCGCCGTGAAAAGCTGACCTTCCATATCGTCCCGTTCTCAAGTCGCTATCAAGCACTACTGGGACGCGAAGCTTTCACTCGCTTTAACGCAATACCGCATTATGCATCTCTTACGCTTAAGATGCCTGGTCCACGAGGCATCATCTCTTTGAAGGGGAAGCACTAAAGTGCGCCTCCCCAAGCGGAGGACTGTGCGGCCGCTTTGACAGCCCCACAGCAAAATGGCCTCACCGGCCAAAAAACTTCAAAATAGGTCATTCAAGACCACGAACGCGGATAGACGAGTTCGGTGCAAAATCATCATTGATGCAGGACTAGAAGCCATATACCCCCGCACTAGGGGCTCCACGCATATACAATAAGAGACAATAAAGCTCAACCTTATATATCTTACTTTATAGTTTGCTTATTTTAAACTTTTTTGGCATGACCCGTTTTCAGCTCAGTTCCTCTCTTTTACAGATGAACGTCGTGCGGCGCCCATCCAGGATACGGCACAACGGAGACACAGGCGCAGACGTGCAGTAGGGACCCGTCCTAAAGGATTCTTTTTAGATTAAGACCTTGGGTAAACCTTTTTTACTGTCTCTTGTTGCTACACATCCCCTAGTTTTTTTTCTTTCTGATATAACCAAGGAGGAGCCTGGCATCTTGGCATGTGGCCACGTCAGAATTTTTGCACGTACCTGGACACTAGGGGCTTTTTTAATAAAGAGTGTTGTTTCGCCCGCACTCATATAGACCGAACACCTTAGGGAGTGTTTGGCGTCGCGAGTTTTGGCATTATATGCATCAGCTCCGAATCATGTCTTTGGTCAAATGTTGGGTTGCCCGGCTCCTGAGTTCGGCTACCTTACATTCCGCTCTATCGACTAAGGTAGCACCAGGAGAACTACTGCGATTGTGCCCCGGTTCGGCCAGGCGAGCACCTCAGTAGAGAAAGCCGAAAACTGACTGTCATGATGTAGCGTGAGACTGGTCAGCCACTCGATGACCTATCGGAATCTATTGGATTCCTCCGCTTTAACGAAGGGCCGCTTCTCGGTCAGGCACATACGCGCCCCGAACTCGGACGAGCGCAGTTGCCACCAAGGAGCTACCTAAATAGTCTCATTGTCAAACTCCCATGGCTAAGTGAAAGTGTTAAAGCATTATAGTCCGGTTGCCTGGCCCGCTGTGCTATCACCTCCTTTGTAGGACCAAGACGTTGGGTTAAGTGTGAAAATGCGTCTTCTGCGAGAACCCCCGCACTATGTGCATGGGGGCTGAAGCCAACGACTGCCATCTTTCAGATTCTATATATATATATATATATCTTAAAACGTCCGCACACGAGGTGTTCCCAATACTTGGAGGCTCAAGTATAAAAAAGGCCATTACAGTTTATCAAAATATTACTTTATAATTACATATGCTATCATAACATAGCATCTTTCGGGCACTGCGTCTCTATTACACGAGCGCCTTCAAGAACTTCCTAAAAATAGTGCTCGGAGGGTACTCGGCTTTTGTCCGAATCTCGGGACGCAACAACGGTGGTCTCCATCTCTGCCCAGTATGTCTTAACATGGGCAAGAGCCATCCTAGCGCCCTCTATGCATGCTGACCTCTTCATTGCATTGATATGCGGCACCGCGTCAAGGAATTGCTGCACCAAGCTGAAATAACTCTTCGGCTCCGATCTCCCCGGCCACAGGTGACCCATGACGTACTTCATGGCAAGTCCAGACAACCTATTCAGTTCGGCCCATTGAGCCAAACGATCATCCACTGCTAGTGGACGCTCTGGATTGTGGAATTGTGACCAGAAAAGCTTTTCCACTTCGCGATCTTTTAGATCTCGAAAGTGTTCGGTCGCATCAGCAGCACTTGCTGCCAAATCTAGATAGGTATCCTCCACACTCCACATCTAGTCCAATGGAGCAAACTTCGGATCACAAAACTTCCTCCGAAGCATAAAGGGCTTTCCAGCCGCAATCTGTTCGGCCTGACGCAGCTCCTCCTTCGCAGCTCTCATCACAGAGCGAGTGTCCTTGGCATCGGCAACGGCCTTCTCTAAGTCCGTCTGTCTTGCCCGGTCTTCTTTCTCAAGAAGTTTGCAACGGTCTGCAGCGCTCTTTAACTTCTTGGCCATCTCGGACATCTCTTCTTTGCTTCGGCAGTGAGCAGCCTGTTCGGCTCTCAGCTCTTCAAGGGCCTTCTCGGCAGCCGCATCGCTTTTTCTGGCATGCTCCTTAGCTCGGGCAAGTTCTGCCCTAAGATTCTCCACGGCGGCTGAACCATCTGCGTCCAGCACACACATTGTAAGACACTGGCATGAAGCTCCTCTTACCTGATGCCGCCCGAAGAATTACATACCTTGAGCCTCATCAAGCCGCTTGTTGACAAGCACGATGTCGGCATCTGCCACGTCCAGTTGCTGCTTTAGTTCGGCCACATCATCAGTTCGGCTTGACTCCGGACACCTCGTCACCTACATTCAAAGGCGACATCTTAGACCTAGGATTATGATCCTCTGCGTGCGGTCATTTCTTGACAGCGCGCAGAGTCTCAGGGGCTACTATCTACACAGGGCGCATCTTACTTATGCGCAACTGACAAAAGTGTACATTATCTAACGTAACTCAAAACCTGTCAGTAAACTTTTGACGGCCTCATGCAATCCGCTTTCTGTGGATGAAATCCTTTCAATCACCGTGCCCATTAATGCCCGGTGCTCCTCTGACATAGAAGCTCGCCCCAGCAGAATCTTTAGCTCCTCCGGCCGAGCACCAGGTAGTGCCGGACTTGTCCTATGGCCTCTTTCGAAGGCCGGACGCGGAGAGCCTTGGGGGGCCACATGGCTATCTTCCGCCCCTGCCGGATTCAGAGAAACCCTCCGCGACGACACCTCAGGGTCGCCCGCCTCGCTAGGCGGTACGGCAGGGGGAGGCGTCCCTCTCTCCATCATCTCCGGAAGAAGATCCCCGAAGACGAGCTCTGCTGAGAAGGGCTGAGGTCCGAGCTACAAGGTAAAATTTCGGTTAATCTTCTCAGATATAAATCAAGGATTTCTCTCATCCCTCAAAAGGAAAACCTCTCTCTACTTACGGCTCGCTGGAGGGCTGATCCCTTTGAGGGCGTCGTTCGGCCGAGGAACTCCCCGGCGTCGGACCCTCTGACGAGGATTTTCTCCCCCGCTTCGGGGCCATGGTCTCCGGGTCGTCAGAGGCGGCCCTCTTCTTCCCCTTGGGAGAGGAATTGTCGGTTCCTCCCTTCGGAGCATCCTCCTTCGAGGAGGCCATAGTTCCCTTGTCCTTCCCCTTACTTCCCTCCAAAGGCATTATCTTCAACGTCCTGACAAGCACGGGATCCGGCCTGGTTTCGGGAAGGGGAACCAGACAGCTAATCAGCTTTGCCTTCGCTATCCACTCCTATTTAGAAGGACAACTCTTTTAGGGGCAAGTTTATGACGATTATATGGATACTAGGTCTGGGCACAAGGTTACTTGGGTATCCGGGCGATTGCAGCTTAGGCCTGCGTCCTCGGTCAAATCCGGACACATCATTTGTGATCCGAAGAACAGTTTATACATCTCCACGGGCGTTGCGCCCATAAAATGCTGGAGAGCTCGTGGTCCCTCCGGATTAAACTCCCACAGACGAAGGGAGCGATGTTTGCCGGGCAATGTTCGGCGAATCAGCATGACCTGCATCACCTTGACCAGGTTGAGGTATCCTTCTAAATGATCCCTAATGCGGCCCTGCAACAGGGGCACGTCTTTGGATAACCCCCAATCTAATCCTTTGTTGACCCATGACGCTAGCCGTGGTGGGGGACCCGAGCGAAAGGCAGGAGGCGCCACCCACTTGGCGCTCCTGGGAACGGTGATATAGAACCATTCTCATTGCCGCAAGCCGAGCTCCTCTTGATAGGAGCCCTCGGGCCATGGAGCATCAGCATTCTTACTTATGACAGCGCCTCCGCACTCTGCGTGCCGTCCCTCGATCATCTTCGGCTCCACTCCGAAAGTCTTGAGCCATAATCCAAAGTGAGGAGTAACACGGAGGAACGCTTCACACACAACGATGAATGAGGAAATGTGGAGGATGGACTCCGGAGCTAAGTCGTGAAATTCCAGCCCGTAATAAAATAGCAGCCCCCTCACGAAGGGATCCATCGGGAAGCCTAACCCCCGAAGTAAGTGAGACATGAACACTACGCTCTCACCGGGTTGGGGACTGGGGATAGCCTGCCTTTGAGCAGGCAACCTGTGCGGAATTTCGGTGGTCAAGAACTTAGCCTCTCTCAACTTTAGCACGTCCTCCTCCGTGACGGTGGAGGGCATCCATCGGCCATGAAGGTCGGAACCGGACATTGTCGAAGGTCTGAGGCGCCCGGAATCTGGAGCCTAGGGTGTTGGAACTCGAGGCGACGGGCGAAATTGTTTTGGGATTGGAGAAAAGGAGTAAGGCCCTGGTCTCTTTATAAGAGGTTGAATACCAGGAGCCCTCCCCGTAACCGTTTGGGACTCGCCCTTAATCGAGAAAACATGCTAACGGGCACGATTGGGTTACCCACGTCCGTATTGATGAGAATCCCGTAAAAGGGGGGCACACGATCTCTGCTTTGACAAGACGTGCCAAGGAAACCTCCTCGCAAAACGCGCTGAGGTGGAAAAGTGAAAACGATTCGAGTGAAGGACTTGGCTGTAGTGTGATGACGCACTGCGGAATACGTCAGCAGATTTGATTTGTGTTAATATTATTCTCTCTATGGCAATATGTGGAAGCTTATTTTTCAGAATCGGACACCACTCTTGGTGTTTACAATCTTCTATGAAGGACTTGGAGGAGGAACCCGCCTTGCAATGCCGAAGACAATTTGCACGCCGGACTCGTCGTCATTGAAGCTTGGTTCAGGGGCTACTGAGGGAGTCCTGGATTAGGGGGTGTTTGGGTAGCCAGACTATACCTTCAGTCGGACTCCTGGACTATGAAGATACAAGATTGAAGACTTCGTCCCGTGTCCGGATGGGACTTTCCTTGGCATGGAAGGCAAGCTTGGCGATGCGGATATTCAAGATCTCCTACCATTGTAACCGACTTTATGTAACCCTAACCCTATCCGATGTCTATATAAACCGGAGGGTTGTAGTCCGTAGGCAATAAACTTCATATACAACAATCATACCATAGGCTAGCTTCTAGGGTTTAGCCTCCTTGATCTCATGGTAGATCTACTCTTGTACTACCCATATCATCAATATTAATCAAGCAGGACATAGGGTTTTACCTCCATCAAGAGGGCCCGAACTTGGGTAAAACATCGTGTTCCCTGCCTCCTGTTACCATCCGGCCTAGACGCACAGTTCGGGACCCCCTACTCGAGATCCGCCGGTTTTGACACCGACACCTGGGTATTCCAGCGATTCCCTGTTTTTCTTTTGGATCGCCACCCAGGCTCAAAGGGATCATGAGATTATTCATACTAGAAACTTCCGTGTGCAGCCACAAGCTACTATGGGCTCTAGCATAGTTGACTAAGTCGTGCAAACTCTTACAGTGGTAGACTAGCAGATGTAGGGGATGTATGTTGGTACGGTCTACCCGTTCGTAAGGTGCTAGCGCTTCTGAAAGACTATGTCTCGGTCATCCATTTCTCAAACACCATGTAGTGCGAGAATCCCAATGGAGGAGATCGAGTCTTGTGGGGAAAAGTGCACAAACCTCTGCAGAGTGTATAAACTAATCATGGTTAGCCGTGTCCCCGGTTATGGACATCTTGAGTATCTAGTACTTGGATTATCATGTGAATCTCATGATAATTAAAAAAATTTATTCCTTTGCAGTAGGGAAAAATTGGCTTTACGCAAAACTGTAACCATAGAGCTTTCCACCAGCCAAATATGCATATAGTATAGTCTTATTCTTTCATTGCTCTCTATGTGTTACATTGCCAGCATATTCCATGTGCTGACCCGTTTCAGGCTGCAATGTTCATCTTGCAGACTTTTCAGATGACGAGTAAGGTGCTTTTAGGTCGTGGTTCTATACTCAGTGATGCCGTTGGAGTTGATGGACTCACTTATCTTCCAAGCCTTCCGCTGTTATTGTTATTAGATGGCCTTAAGCCATGTTTATTGTAATAAGTTCTCTTGTGAGACACTTGATGTAATAAGTGTGTGATTGCTACTCTGTTATAAATCCTTCAAGTACTGTGTGGTGTCAGCATTACTGATACAGGGATGACACCTGAGCACAGAGATTGGACCGTTTGAGGTCTGGTCGCTACAAGATGCTATCAGAGCACACGCTGACTGCAGGACACGACAACTAAGCTAAAGCCCGAGATCACTACTCACTCTTCTCATTCTGACTTCCTATCTTTTCTACTCTTTTAGGATGGCGGATGCAAGGAACAAGTTCACGCAACCAAATGAAGATACACCCTTTGGACGTCACTTGAAGGAAGTCACTAGATATCTGAACATAGGAGTACCAAGCTTCACTGGAACCTACAACGCCACTTTACCTGAAGAAGAGCGCTGGATTATTCAAGTTCAAGTTCCAGGAAGGACGTTCATGCCATTCACTGAGCCCATAGAGTTTTCCTTTGATGCACCAACCTGGAGTCTAGGAAGGAGCATGGAAGCTCACATCGCCATGGGACGCATTAGAGAAGTTTACCGCAATGATCTCAAGGATACTATCTACCAGATTTGTCGGCGCCGAGATGAGCACTGGGAGATGATCAGCACCAGGAAGGATAGATCAATTGCAGCTTTTATCCAGGAGTTAAACCAGCACATTCGATGTCAGGAGAACCAGATGTGCGCCGACATGATAGATCTGAAGAAGGCAAGGACTAGAATCAAGGAACTGGAGGAAGAACTCAAGGCTACACGAGAAGATTATGAAGAGGAAATCGAAGTATTAGTGGAGAAGAATGATGATCTGATCAAGAAGATTGGAATATTTATGGGAGACCGTACACCGGTAGAAGAAGACGAAGAACCCAAGGAGATTTGCCCGGAAGACTACATCATCATCGACGACACCGACTCGGATCCAGATGATAGCGATGATGAATATGTTGATGAAGTAGGAGAAGATATCATGGAGTCTGCAACTAAAGAATATTTCTAGTAGACCACCTCATCAGTAGTAGTAGTCCACCATGTAAATATAGTAGTCCAAGCACTTTTGCGATAGTTAGATCGATTGTATGCCCTTGTTTGATTGAATGAAGTGAATTGTTTGCTTTTGCCTCATGTGCATATGGGTAGTGTTTTCTCTCTAGACCCCTCTCTATTCTTAAATCTCATCTTTTCTAAACCCGCAGATGCCTCGGAGACGTGACCCTGGATTTACCTTCCCACCGGAGCTCACCCAGTTGATCCAGCAGTAGAACACATTGATGCAATTGCAAGTCCAGAATCAGAACCAGGGGAACAACAACAACAACCCACCACCACCACCACCACTTGTTGACCACTTAGCCCATTTTCTTAGGCTGAATCCGCCGGTGTTTTCCAGTAGCACCGAGCCGATAGTAGCAGATGATTGGCTCCGCAAGACATCAAGGGAGTTGACCACGACAGGATGCACAGATGCGGAAAAGGTGAAGTTTGCCGCACATCAGCTTGAAGGACCCGCATCATCATGGTGGTAGAATTTCACCACCACTTTCCCTATCGACACTGTCACATGGGACCAGTTCCAACAGGCTTTCCGTACTGCCCATGTTTCAGCAGGAGCTATGGCCATGAAGAAGCGAGAGTTTTGCAACTTGCACCAAGGAGGACGGACAGTTGGCCAGTATGTGGAAGACTTTAGTAAGCTAGCACGTTATGCTCCAAATGACGTTGCTACGGACGCAACTAAGCAGGAGAAGTTTTTGGAAGGACTGAATGATGAGTTGAGCATGCAGTTGATGGTAGAAACCTTCAACAACTACCAGGAGTTGGTAGATCGTGCTCTCATGATTGAAGGGAAGCAGCAGCAAATTGACAACTATAAGAGGAAGTATGGACAAGGGAAGTACACTTCTGGAGCTTAGCAGAAGCCACGTTTTACCCCTAGACCGGGAGGACATTTTCAGCATACCCATGGAGGAGGTAGCCCGCACAATCATAATGGCACCAAGAATGGTAATGGGAATGGAGGAAGCAATTGCCAGAACTGTACCAACCCATCAACCCCAGCCAAGAGAGACCTGAGCCAAGTCACTTGCTTTAAATGCCAGAAGACCGGACATTATGCCAATGAATGTCCTGAATCCTAGAATGGAAATAGCAATGGAAGCTCTGGGAAGAAGCCGAACCCTTTCAACAGGGGACAGGTGAACCACGTAAATGTGGAGGAGGTTGAAGCCCAACCCGATGCAGTAATAGGTAAGTTTTTGCTTAAGTCTTTTACTACAATCGTTCTTTTTGATACTTGTGCATCGCATTCATACATATCAAGGGGATTTGTGGATAAGTATAAACTGCCAACCCAAGCACTTAGGTCACCCATGTTAGTAACCTCGCCTGGAGCAGAGTATATGGCTAGTCTATGGTTTGATCGGTTACCATTAAGGATTGGTAACTATGTATTTCCCTCGGACCTAATAGTATTGGAATCTCAAGGATTAGATGTGATATTAGGCATGGATTGGTTATCGAAGTATGAAGGGAACATTAAATGTGCCAGTAAGTCAATTTTTCTTACCACCCCAGAAGGGAGAAGGATCAAGTATGTATCTCGGCATGTGCCAAAAAGGACTTAAGTAAATTCGCTAACAGGAGTTGTGCAGGAGGAAGTACCTGTAGTGAAGGATTTCCCTGATGTATTTCCAGAGGACTTGCCAGGCATGCCACCGGATAGAGACATTGAGTTTTTGATTGAACTTTTGCCAGGCACAGGGCCAATATCTAAGAGACCATATAGGATGCCCGCAAAGGGTTTGGAGGAGATTAAGAAGCAGATTAAGGAGTTACTGGATAAAGGATATATCCGCCCAAGTTCTTCACCTTGGGGATCGCCATTACTTCTAGTGGAGAAGAAGGATGGATCGTTAAGGATGGTTGTTAATTATCGAGGATTGAATGAAGTAACCATCAAGAACAAGTACCCACTACCGATGATCAATGATCTGTTTGATCGATTGCAAGGAGCTAAGGTATTTTCCATGATCGATCTGCGATCAGGGTACCATTGATTCGAGAACAGGATATACCTAAGACGACTTTTACCACCAGGTATGGGCTGTACGAGTATACCGTTATGTCATTTGGTCTGACTAATGCACCTGCATATTTTATGAACATGATGAACAAAGTGTTTATGGAGTTTCTGGATAAGTTCGTCGTAGTGTTCATTGATGATATCCTGGTTTACTCGAAAAACGAAGAGGAGCATAAGGAGCATTTGCGTTTGGTACTTGGTAAGCTCAGAGAACATCAGTTATATGCCAAGTTTAGCAAATGTGAGTTTTGGTTGAAGGAAGTTGGATTTCTCGGACACATTATATCCGGAGAGGGTATAGTAGTAGATCCCACTAAGGTTGACACTGTGACAAATTGGGAAGCGCCAACAACAGTTGGAGAGATCCGGAGTTTTCTTGGACTTGCAGGATACTACCGGAGATTCATTGAAAATTGCTCGAAGATTGCAAAGCCTATGACGGAGTTGTTGAAGAAGGATAACAAGTTCATATGGACTGAGGAATGTGAGGCCAGTTTCCAAGAGTTGAACAAACGTTTGGTTACATCACCAGTGTTGATTTTGCCAGATCAGACCAAGGATTTTGAGGTGTATTGCGACGCTTCATGTCGAGGGCTTGGAGCAGTACTTATGCAGGAAGGAAGAGTTGTTTCCTATGCCTCACAACAGCTTAAGCCTCATGAGTTGAATTATGCTACGCATGATTTGGAGTTAGCAGCCGTAGTGCATGCATTGAAGACTTGGAGACATTTTCTCATTGGAAACCATTGTGAGGTGTACATGGATCACAAGAGTTTGAAGTATATTTTCACACAGAAGGAGTTGAATCTCAGGAAAAGGAGCTGGTTGGAGCTCATCAAGGATTATGATATGAGATTGCATTATCACCCTGGAAAGGCTAACGTAGTAGCTGACGCGTTGAGCCGTAAAAGCCATGTCAACACCTTAATGACGGGAGATTTACCAAGGGAGTTAGCCGAAAATCTTCGTGAGCTATGTTTGGAGATAGTCCCGAGAGGCTATGTAGCAGCATTGGAGATTCAGTCTACTTTGATGGATAAGATCAGAGAAGCCCAGAAGACTGACAAGGAGATTGCTTCTATTAAGGAGAAAATAAGAAAAGGGAAAGCTAAAGGATTTCGTGAGGATGAGCACGATACCTTATGGTTTGAAGACCGTGTTTATGTGCCCAATGACCCGGAGATCAGGAAGTTGATTTTGCAAGAGGCCCATGATTCACCATATTCGATTCACCTAGGAAATACCAAGATGTATTTGGATTTGAAGGATACGTTCTGGTGGACCAGAATGAAGAAGGATATTGCGGAATATGTATCAGTTTGTGATGTATGTCACAGAGTAAAGGCAGAGCATCAGAAGCCAGCAGGATTGCTACAGCCATTGCCGATACCCGAATGTAAGTGGGATAAGCTAGGCATGTATTTTATTACAGGATTGCCCAGAACACGTTCAGGCTATGACTCAATTTGGGTTGTAGTCAATCGTTTGACAAAGGTAACTCATTTCATTCCAGTGAAGACTACGTATACTAGTGCTAAGTTAGCAATAATATACATGACTAGAATCATATGACTGCATGGTGTTCCAAGGAGCATTGTATCGGATAGAGGAACCTAGTTTACCTCAAAGTTCTGGAATCAGTTGCACGAGATTTTAGGAACCAGGCTGGAGTTCAGTACAGCTTTCCATCCGCAGACCGATGGACAGACCGAAAGAGTCAATCAGATTTTGGAGGATATGCTGAGAGCTTGTGCGCTAGATTACGGATCTAGTTGGGACGAGAATTTGCCATATGCAGAGTTCTCTTATAACAATAGTGATCAATCCAGTTTGAAGATGGCCCCTTTCGAAGCCTTGTATGGAAGGAGGTGCAGGACCCCATTGTTGTGGGATGAAGTTGGAGACCGCCAGCTGTTTGGACCGGATCTGATTAAGGAGTCTGAACAGAAAGTGAAATTGATTCGCGATAGGCTCAAGCTAGCCCAATCCAAGCAGAAGAGCTATGCAGATTCTAAACGCAAAGAAACAGTTTACGAAGTAGGAGACCGAGTTTATCTTCGAGTATCTCCACTTCGAGGAGTTAAGCGCTTTGGAGTTAAGGGAAAGTTAACGCCACGATTTGTAGGACCATACAAAGTTTTGGAGCGTATGGGGGAAGTAGCCTACAAGTTGGAATTGACTGAAGGATTGTCAGGAGTTCACGATGTATTTCCCAGTTGAAGAAGTGCCATGCGGAGATGGCTGATATACCACTGAGAGATAAAGTGTCGCAGGAAGCGATTCAGTTGGACAGTGATTTGACCTATGAGGAGAAACCAGTTAAGATTCTTGAGTACGCCAGCCGAGTCACCCGCAGCAAGGTTATCAAGTTTTGCAAAGTTCAGTGGAGCCACCACACGGAGGATGAAGCCACCTGGGAATAAGAGGAAGATCTGTTGAAGGACCACCCTCACCTATTTTCTAGCCAACCCGAATCTCGAGGGCGAGATTCATCTTAAGGGGGTAGGTTTGTAACATCCCAAATTTTCAATTTGGAATTTTATACAATAGACCATCATTGCATATCATATTTTATTGCATTTGGTTGATCCTAGAAATTCTACGCGACTCAAGGACCCTCGGAGAGAGTTGGGGATTTCGTTATTTTCATATTTGAGTTTTCTCAAATTTTGAAAATAGGATCATTTGATTTTATTTATTTTATTTTCAATTATTTCTATTATAAAAATATGAGAGAGGGAATAAAATGACTTTCCCAAAATAAAGAAATATTGAGGATTTAATGGTAAAATCAAGTATGATT